>NW_025421887.1:0-236160 GCF_011764305.1 Mustela putorius furo | reverse complement strand
CAATTGGGATTTATTCCAGGGCTACAAGGTTGGTTCAACATCTAAAATCAATCAATGTGATATAACACATTAATAAAAAGAAAGAAGAAGAACCATATGATACTCTACAATAGATGCTGAAAAGCAGTTGACAAGACAACATCCCTTCCTGATCAAACTCTTGACAAATATTGGATGCAGAGGGCACGCCCTCGCAACTAGGCAGCCACCCGCCTGTTAGAACGACGCTACCACCTGCAAATATACATTCTCCACTGGACTGGGACTAGACGCCACAGGGGTACTATATGCTCTGTCGTCCACCTGCGAGGTCCAGGCGCGCATCAATCAGACCCATTCTGTTCAGGTGCAGCACATTTTCTTGAGCCGCGCGGCTGTTCTGCGCCACTGGTACTGCAGAAAGTGCTAGAAGTCGTGGCGCCGCAACGAGTGCCAGACAGTCGCAAACAGTACATCGACACTACATGCAATCCAAATCGCCTCACAACAACTCCCATGCGAGTCTTATGACAATCATCTTCGCGCAATAAAGAATGATTACTATACGGAAACACTCAAAATACTCCACACTCCAAACTGCTAAACTTGTACAAGAAATTCAGTAAGGATAATCAATTATAAAAGATCAATGCCCAACAGAAATTGGTTTGCAGTTTCTCACACCAACAGCAAGACAGAGAAAGAATAGAATTAAGGAGTGACTGAATCCCATTTACAATTGCAATCCAAACCATAAGATACCTAGAAATAAACCTAACCAAAGAGAACACATAATCTATGGACTCAGAAAAATCTATAAGTATCATCAAAGAAAAGAAATTGAAAGAAGACCCAAAGAAATGGAAAATGTTCCATGCTCCTGGATTGGAAGAACAAATATTGTGAAAAATGTCTATGCTACCTAAAGCAATCTACACATTTAAATGCAATCCCTATCAATGAAAGAACCCATCCATCTTTTTCAAACCAAAAGAAAATGGGGGGCAAAAGGCAAGAAACGGAACAAATCATTCTATAAATTTATATGGAAACCAGAAAATACCTCGATAGCCAAAGGGATATTGAAAAGAAAGCCAACGTTGGTGGACATCCACAATTCCGGACTTCAAGCTCTATTACACAAAGCTGTCATCATCATCAAGACAGCAATGGTACTGGCACCAAGAAACAGACACAGCATAGATCAATGGAATCAGAAATAGAGAGGCCCAGAAATAGACCCTCAAATCTATGGTCAAACTAATCTTCCGACAAAGCAGGAAAGAATGTCCAATGGAAAATGAGACAGCTTCTTCAATCAATGGTTTGTTGGGACTTTCGGAAAATTGGACCGACCACATGCAGAAAAATGAAATTGGATTGGACATTTCCTTCACAACACACACCAAAAATAGACTCAAAATGGAGAAGAACGGAGCCATCAATGTACTTCGAAATGGAATCCATCAAAAACCTTGAGGAGAACAGGGCAGCAAGCAACCTCTTTACGACCTCAGCAACCGCAGTCAACACTCTTCCCCTAGGAAACATCGCACAAGGCAAGGGCAGCAAGCGGCAAAAATGATACTAGGGGGATTTCATCAGATCAAAAAAGCTTTTGTTTGCACAAAGCAAACGGAAACAGTTAACACAAAAGCCCAAAGATGGACTGTCAGAAGTTATGTGGGGAGAAGATATTTGCAAAATGGACCTTACCAGATAATAAGGGCCACTATTCTCTCCAAAAATCTATTAATAAAGCGCTTATCAAACTCACCACCCTAAAAACAATAATCGAATGGAAGAGAAAGAGAATAGGGGAAGAGGACACACCATGAGACCGACCCATTGCTGCAAAAGAATACATCCAAATGGCCAAACAGACACATTGAAAAAAAAAAATGCTCCACATCACTTCGGCATCAAATCAGGGAAATGCAAAATTCAAAAACCAGAATGAGATACCACCTCACACCTTTCGAGAATGGGCTAAAAATGAAACAAGTCAGTCAATGACAGATGGCTGGCGAGGGGCGAGGATGTGGAGAAGAAAGGCAACCCTCCTACACTGTATGTTGGGAATGCAAGCTGGTGCAACAACTCTGGAAAACAGCGTGGAGGTCTTTTGCCTCTCAAAAATCAGTCGATGGAATTACCAACAAAAAGGGATATAAATTACCAACAGTGTTACTCGTATATTATTGTAATGTACAACTGCCCATTATCGTTCAATAGTGTCGGCTTGTACAAGAACTATTATAAAAGAACTCCACTTTAAACTGTGGAAAAATATGTTCACTTTACCCGAATACACCTACTATTAGCCATTCATTTAGATTTTTAAAAATATATCCAATAATACCGGCCTTTTTTTTTACTCATTTGCAACAGGCAGCAGGGCTCTCTTATTCTTGCATTGCGTACATCTTGAAGGATATAACTTGGTCATAGTCCTAGTCTAGCGTAAGAGGTAAAGCCCCATAAAGGAGCCCAAAAACCCAATAAATCCTAACAACAAATACAGTTTAGTGAGCCCTTACAATATTCCAGCTACCTTTCTGAGAAAAAATACTTCAATTTAAATAAAACATATAAAATACCTCTGACAACAAAAGAGCTTTACATTCTTTTGAATATTATAATAGTGAAAATAAAGCCAATATTAGAGGGGGGCACCTCTGTGGCTCAGTTCCTATTGAGTGACTGCCTTTTGGCTTGGGTCATTAAGATCTCAGGAGTCCTGGGATGTAACTTCCGAGCGCAGGCTTTCTAGGCCGTGGGGGTGATTTTTCTTTTTTCTCTGCGCACCCCTCCCCCTTCTATCTCTCTGTCCCTCCAATCACACAAACATCAAACCAGTCTAGACTTACATGATTGGCTGGTGGATGGTGCTAAGGTGTTACCCCACGCCCTCCCCGCCCCCGGTCCCGCATTTGGAGACTGCCTGGGCGGAAAGTTCAATTTCTATTTCGTGTGGTTTTAGGTGCGGTTCTCTTCCCATTTTATGCGCTGTTCTGTGCCCCACCGCCAGGCCTGTGCAGGGGGCGGGTGTCTCCTCTCCCGGCACGATTGCTTCGGTAGCGCCAGTAGTAAGTATATAGACTTTGTGTGAACAGCTGGTCTGTTACTTCTTGAGGGGGAATAGCGAAAGGGAGGAAAAGGAGGGGGAAAGGAAGGATTCCAGAATGAGGAGTTCATAGTGGTGGCGCGCGAGAAGACCGTATTGATCGAATGCCCTTCTACGTCACATTGACCTGCCCTTCCAGTTTTTTCTTCCCCTCTGCCAAGGGGCCGCTCCCCACCCCGCTTTCACCCGCCAGACTCGCCCTCCCTTGCCTTGCTTTTTAGGTAGGTTGCTGTACCCCACATCCCTTGCAGGGCGACGGCTGTGCAGTACTGTGTGGACGTGGGGGGCTCCCCTTCCAGTCCCATTCATTCAGGCCCCTATGGATGGTTTGTTTTTAGCCTGATGGGGGTGGTACTCGCCGTGCGGGAGGTATGAGTTTTTCTTTTGTTATATATTTTGATGGTGATATTATGGTGCCTCGGATGGGCTATGTCCAGGACCAGGCCAATATCCTACTTTATATTTTACAGCCAACCACACAGCCGGGTTGGAGTTTCCTTTCCCTGATCGGAGCGCGAACTCTGGTTCCAAAATGTTTCTTTCTGCTTAAATGGCCTAGTGATGCTGAGGCTTTCGTTCTCCCTCCCGTGACCGCGAAGCTGTCCGGCCTCGTTGTTATCGTGGCTTACAGCCTTCTAATTTACCTTGCGGCGTGCCCTTCTAAAACCCGCCACTCCTAAGTTCCCTCCCCCACACGTTGGGGCTCTCGGTTTCGTGAGAGTAATCATCCCTCCATGCCGTCCTGGGTTTCTGATCGAGGTCAACGCCGGACTACTCTCTGATCCCAAGGGGGCCACGTGCCCCCCCCGGGCCTCGCCCCCCTATCCACCATAGCCCCCCCAACCCTCTTTGCGAAAGCACCTCCTCGCGTACTCCCTCACGCCTGTTTAGTATCCTCTAGATCTGCTACGCCTTCTGCAGCCCTCCCCACCGACAATGAAATCTTCCCATTGCCCGCCTGGCCATGGCTGGCCTCGAGGGTCTTCTGATTCGGCCACCTCAGTCCAACAGCCCGGGAAGACACTCTCCTATGCTCTCCCCTGCTATGAGGAAATGCCCTTGGCAATGTGGCCCTTGGAGGCCCGGCAAAAGCGTAAAAGGAAACCCCCGTTGTCTCGGGGCAGGGGGGCCAGACCCCCCACTAACAGCCGCCTTAATCTCTCCCCCCCCCCCCCCCCTGCCGGGGGGGGGGGTGGGGGTGGGGAGGGTAGAGGGTGTGGGTTGGTGGGCGGGAGGGTCGGGCGCGGGTGGTGCGTGTTAATTTTAAAAAAGAGAAGAAGAAAGAAGACGATACTATAAATCAAATGCTATGGTTTCAGCAAAGAGTGTGTAATCAGGCATGTTTCTTATTAAAACCGTAACCAAGTAAAATGATGGTCGAAAATTGGAATAACAGAAAACATAAAAATCAGAGATTTTAAAAAGAGATATGGGACAGTGTAGAGAATAAAGTCAATGATATTATAATAGTGTTCATATGGTGACAGATGGTGGCTATATTTGTAGTGATTCATAGAATAATGTATGGAGATATTGAAAAACCTGAAACCAATGTAACACTGAATATCAACTATACTCAAATAAAAAAAGAGTATAAAAATAAAACATTTTAATTTAAAAATAAAAAGAGGGACAAGAATTTTGAAAAGTGAATTTCAAAAAAGAGTAAAGATGAGGCTAAGACATTACTCTGAACCTTGAGGAAAAACACCATTTTGAAAATTCTTCCCATTTTGAGAAAAAACTCAAATGAATCAATACCATAAAAGAATCCATTTTAAACTGAGAGATGTAATGAATGCTCAAGAAATAATTTTATGACAGGATAACTCTTCCCTATGAAAACAGCATACAGAAACCAGGGGAAACGCCTGGAAGCAAAATAAACTATACTGAAAATAAGAATTAGGAAAAAGATAAATGATGAAGAAGGATAAGAAAATTAGACCTGCGACAGAGACCTAGTGAAGAGAATTTTTAGCTTGTGTTTTAATGTTTTTGAGGATAATCTAGCGTTCATAACTGCCTTGAGATAGGCTGGTTGTAGGCAGTTTAGGCAGACCCCTAAGACAGGCCTACTTTGGGCAGGTGGTGTTGGAGGAGGCCATTGGTCTGGACAAAGACAAATCCAACCATTTGACTAAAGTGTCTGTGAAGATGTTGAAGTCAGATGCAACAGAGAAAGACCTGTCAAACCTAATCTCAGAAATGGAGATGATGAAGATGATTGGACAGCACAAGGACACCATCAACCTGCTGGGTTCTGCACACAGGACGGTTCTTCGTACACTCTCATGGAATATGCATCAAAAGACAACATACAGGAGTACCTGCAGGCCCAGAGGCCTCCTGACCTGGAGTACTGTTACAATATCAGCCACAATGCAGCAGAGCAACTCTCCACCAAGGACCTGGTATCCTGGGCCTATCATGTAGCCTGAGGCATGGAGTACCTTGCCTCCAAGAAGTGCATACACCAAGACCTGGCCACCAGGGAAGTGCTGGTGACAAAGGACAACATGATGAAGATCTCAGACTTCAGCCTTGCCAGAGATATCACCACATCAGTTATTATAAAAAGACAACCAACAGTGGACTGTCTGTGAAGTGGATGGTCCCTAAGGCCATGTTTGACCAGATCTACATCGACCAGAGTGACTTCTGGTCTTTTGCTGTGATCCTGTGCAAAATCTTCACTCTGGAAGCCTCCCATATCCTGGAGTGCCTGTGGAGGTGGTTTTCAAGCTGCTGAAGGAGTCATTTGATGGATAAGCCAATAAGTGCACCAGAGAGTTCTACACAATAATGAGGGGTGGCTGGCATGTGGTACCTTCAAGCTGCTGGTAGAAGAAGACCGGGATCATACTGTGGCCTTGACCTCCAACCAGGAGTACCCGGACCTGTCCTTGGCCCTGGAACAATACTGTCTATGCTTTCCCAACACCCAAAGCTCCACCTGCTCCTCAGAGAAGAATTCCACCTTCTCTCATGTGCCGTTGCCCAGGGAGGCCTATCTGCCCTGACACCCAGCCCAGCTTGCCAATGGTGGACTCAAATGACTAGTATCCCTATTACTCCTGTCCAGATTCCGTCATAAGCTCTAACCCTTACTTCCCACACTCCCTGCAAGACTGACTGCCTTCTCCTTTGTCCCTTTCCTACTGGCAGGAGCCAGCTGCCTACCTGAGGCCTTCACCCCTTGAAGCTCACCTCTCTTCCTCTTCCTCCTCCTTACAACCTGCTCATGAAAAGAAAGGCACAGAGAGGCAGGTACTTGCTCGTGGCTACTTCCTTCCCTCCCATATGTTGGACCAAGACCCCCTCCCTGGCATCTGGTACTGCCTGGACATCGAGGGAGTGGGAGATGAGGCATGCCAGTGAAAGCTGTCGCAGCTTTCCTGTTTTGGTTTTGTCTGCTTAGCATAACATGTAAGACTGAGTTCTGGTGGCAGGGTCCTAGTCCTTGGGGCTATAGCACTAGCGAGGGGAGGTCCACTGCTCTGGGCCTTGGCTAAGAGCAACCCCTGCTCCAGAGATATGGTGCAAGGGGCTTATTAATTTTGATACTAATTTGCTTTGCTGACCAAAATACCTGGTATCAAAAGATGGGAAGGCAAAGACTGGAAGCAGTGTTGTGACCATGGGGTCCAGCCCCAAACTATGAAGAAAAACATAAAGTGTGTAAATCTGAGTAAGTATATATTTACACACCTTTTTAAATAGGTTGTTATCAAAGATTTAATCAATGGGTAATATGCTTCTCGTGGCTGGGAAGCATCAGTTGCCATATATTAAAAACAAAGAAAAGAGGTGTCTGGGTGGCTTCCTCCATAAGTGCCCCTTCTTTTCAGGTCATGATTCCAGGGTCCCTGATATGGAGCCCCACATCAGGCTCTCTGCTCAGTGGGAAACCTGCTTCTCCTTTTCCCTCTGCCCTGCTTATAGTTCCCTCTTCCTGTCTCTATGTCTGTCAAATAAATAAAATATTAAAAAAGAAAGAAAGAAACAAAATGTTTTTGAAAGTTCTTTTTTTTTTTTTAATTTTCTAGGGGTGCCTGGATGACTCCGTTCTTTAAGCAGATGTTTGCCTTTGGCTGAGGTCATGATTCCAGTATACAGGGATTCAGCCCAGCATGGGATTACTTGCACCCCAAGGAGCTTGCTTCTTCCTCTCCCCCTTTGCACGTTTTTTTTTTCCCACTTGTTGTGCCGCTTCCTCCTCTCTCTCTCTCTCTCTCTCTTGCTGTCAATAAACAAAATAAAATCTTTCACTAAATAAATAAATAAATAAATAAATTTCTAAACCTACTTTCAGTTTAGGTCCCTTAACAAAAATTGCTACTCCTTCATTTAAAAAAAAATAAAGATAATTTAGAAAGATGCTTCATGAGCTAAAGAGCTCTTTTGTTTCTTTGTCAGGATTAAATATAGAAGTGCTTTAAAAAGTAAAAGAAAAAAAATATGCTATATTAACACTAATCACACTATAACTTTGGTGGTTATATCAAGATAATGAAAAGTGATTTTAAAGCAAATTTCATTATCAGACATAAAGATCAAGTCAAAATTACCAGAAGAGTAAAAGCATGAATTCCTCAGGGAGTATAATAATTCTTGACTTTTAATACTTAATAACAGATTTGGGGATATATAGGGAAAAACTAAGAACAAAAATCATAACTTCTACCTTAGAAGAGAAATGGAAAAAAATTTCAACACCTTTATTTTAAGATTATATAGACAAACGGTCATCAAATTGGTAAGATATGTAAGACTTGAACAAAATTATCAACTAACTAGATATGCTTGATATTACAGAACACTCCCAACAACCGCAGACTACATATATCTTAAGCCATGATTTTCTTTGCAAAGGTCAACATTGATAATGTTCTAGTCATACCTCCGTGTACCAGGAAAGAAGTAGCATATTTCTTGAAAGACACAGCTATCAAAGCTCCATTGAGAAACCGTAAAGATGGAGAAGGGATTTGCAAATTATACATCTGATAATGTACATCTACTCTGATTATTAAAAAATGAATAAAAATATAAAACCTTACTAATAACCAAACAGAGTATCCAATTTTACATGTGAAGAAAATTATTGCAGAGACATGTCACCAAAAGGATATGGATGGCTTATAAGCACATGACAAATTTCTCAACATTTAGACATTAAAGAAATACAAATTAAAATCATAATGAGACATGCTTACATATCTATTAGAATGGCTAAAATTATAAAGGCTAATTGTACTTCGTCTGAGCTAGATTGAGAAGCAACAAAAAAATCTAAAACTGTTGTTGGCATATATCATGATACCACCACTTTGGAAAATAGTTTGAAAATTTTTTTAAATGCAAAATATGTTGCAGTTACACAAATAGCCATTTTACTTCTAGGCTTTTAACCAAGAGAAACAAACCCTATGTTCATACTAGGTCTTGTATATGGATTTCATAGCAGCTTTATTTTTAAGAATTGAATACAGTGGAAATGTTCATCAATGTCCATCAATAGAGCAAAGACAAATTATGATCTATTCATGAAAGAGATTACTATTCAACATCAAAATGAACTATTTACAATTGGAGATTCTCAAAGTAATGATGCTGAGAAAAGAAAAGCCAGGCAACGAATAGTATATACTGTGTGATTCCATAACTATAAAAAATCTATCGAAAATACAAATTTATATATAGTCACAGTCATCAAATATATTGGTGTGATTTTAGTGCCTTCTTCTGTGCTCCCATAGCTTCCTACACTTGGATCTCCGAGCATTTGTTACACCATGTGAATATATGAACTCTTTTTCTTTATTCTGTCTTACTAGAATAAGAATCCTTGAAATTTTTTGGACATTTGAACTCTCAGTTATTAGCAGAAATTCTATCACACAGTAAGTTTCCAAATATAAAAGCCAGAGTTTTACAATGACTTCTAAGCTTTTACATCATCTAGCCACTCATTTAACCTCTGTGACCTCTTTCCCTGCTACTCTTCAGTCCCTCACAGTGGCCTCCTTGCTATTCCTCAGATATGCCAGGCACGATCCAACCTTATGGCCTTCAAGATAGCCAATTCCTTTGTCTGGAGTGACCTTATTGCTGATAGTTCTGGGCAAATTCATCACCTTTCCATACCTTTGTTCAATTGTCAGCTTCATTGTAACTACCTACCCTGATCTTCCTGTTAAAATTTTTAACTCCCCATCCCCTGCCTAACAACCTTGATTTTTCTCACCCTGATATAATTTTTCTTTTTCCCCATTGTACTCATCATTTTTGAATGCACTATGCAATTTTCATTAAGGTTTATATCTTTTAATTGTCTCACCCCATTAAAATAAAAGTTCTACAAAGCCAAGTATTTCATTTACCAGTGTAGTCTGAAGTAATATCTGCCATATAATAGGTTCAATAGACAATTGGTAAATTTCAGAAAAAATTAATGTTGAGAGTATACTGAATGTCATAAGTCATTTCAATATTTTTTTCCAAAAAATAAACTATGTAAAACATACCTTAAATTTACTTTCAAAATATTTTATAGCATATAATGGACAATATACATAAGCCTTAAAGAAACAATCATATAAATAACCATTTCATACCTACTTAAAAATTGCATAATACCACACTCCTAGATCCTCTCTGAATGCTCTAAAATAACCCTTCAAAGGAAATACATTTTTAAAAATAACAGATTTTTTGGCAAATAATTTAATAAAATAAAAGTTTCATTCATCTATGTAGATCATAATAAATGTTTTTAATAAGCATGAAATTATAACTCTGAAGTGTGCTAAAATGAAACCACCTGCTAAGGGTGAGAGAACAAAAATAAACATCATTTTTCCAAATAAGAGGAATTTATTACCTTTGAATCAAAGCATGTGGATTTGCTCAAACTGGCAATAAAGGAATATGGAAACACAAAGCATAGAATGTCATATTTTAGATTTCTAAAAGACTTTAAAGTGAAGAGTATATATTTTATAAATGCTACATAATGCTACATAATGACAAGATGACAGGTTGTGACAAATAGCATTTTAAAAGCTCTACTCATAATGGAACGGAAGGTGTCATTTACCTATAATTTTATATATGTCATTAATTTACTATATCTGGATACAACATATTACCAAACAGATGTTCATCAAAGACTAAATCATCTTTAATGGAACATAATAATTTGAACCTACATCTATTATTCATTTTTTTTCGATCTAACATTTATAGTCTCGCTAAACAATTTATCAGTTGTCGACAAAATTAAAAAAAAAATAGGATAAAAAAAGTCGTGTGTGGAAAAGTAGATTTTCTTTGAAATTTGCATTTAAATGAAAATATTTTGCTGATATTTTTAAAACTTTAAATGTAATTTTATATATACCTGACCTATCAGATGATATAAAATTTTTGGAGAAAATAGGACATATTTTTTTTGATCTTGGTTGAAGGTATTTATAAAGAGCAACTGTTTGTATTATTTGTATTGTGATATCTTAGTTAATAAACATGAATAACTGGTATAAAATATTTTTTTTTTAAATTTTATTTTATTTCCTTGACAGAGATCACAGGAAGGCAGAGAGGCAGGCAGAGAGAGAGGAATGGAAGCAGGCTCCCTGCTGAGATGAGAGCCCACTGTGGGGACTCAATCCCAGGAACCTGGAATCATAACCTGAGCTGAAGGCAGAGATTTTAACCCACTGAGCCACCCAGGCACTCTAAAATACGTTTTTTTTTTTTTTATATAGAATTATAGTTCTTGCCAATATATGGAACTAGCTGGAACTGAATGCCTCCTTCAAAGTCAGCTCTGGAGAAATTATGCAAGTGTAATATAGAACTATTTCAGATATTAACCAAAAACAAAGAAATAATGATAAATTCCTTAAAAGACTCAAAGTTGCTCTTGACTGGTATGCTTCAAGCTTTTTTCCTGGTTTGAGGACAGTTTTTAACAGGCCTGTCACTGTAGAAACCAGCTGGATGTTTAGAGGCTATCAGAACTGTGCAAAAACCTTGAAGGAGTAAAGACTTGAAAATTCTTTAGAGAGATTAGCTCCCTAAGGCATTATTCATCCACACATTTTTTCCTCCAAACAATTAAGGCTGATGGATGAGGGGCACCTGAGGGGCTCTCTCATCACGTGGGTGATGGGCTAAGCCTCTGCCTTCATCTCAAGTCTTGGTCTCTGGGTCCTGGGATCCAGCCCCACATCGGGCTCTGCTCAAAAGGAAGCCTGCTTCCCTCCCTGCTTGCCTGCCTCTCTGCTTACTTGTAATCTCTCTCTCTCTCTCTCTCTGTGTCCAATAAATAAATAAAATCTTTAAAAAAGGCTGATGGATGATAAATTATGAAAACTGCTCCCTCCAAATGATGCTTCTTCATAAGGATTTAAGAATTTAAAATTGTAATAACTTAAAATTGAACTTGATCGTAGGATTTATCTTACAGAATAAGATCAAGTGCAGGCAGTTATTATTATTTCTGAAGTATTTGTGATTCTGGATTCTTGGCCTCATTAGTAAATTTATTTTTAAATTCTCCCATGGAGTGGTGATTGGCCTTCAGTCTTTCATTGATGTACATCATTGGGTCAAATGAGATGTGTGTGCCCAGAACTATATATAATCTTCTTTGTATTTCACTGGAGATGGCATTTCTGAGTTTTGTTCAATTGAATTTGGACAGATGTTTTAATAGTCACTTCTAGAGTTGGCCCTGGAGAATATCTTCCTTTTTTTTTTTTTTCTCTTCCCGATTCTCTGAAAAACCCTGACTAATTCACATTATCACAGTGATATCACAATTCAAGTTTTTCCAAACACTATAGCTGCAAAATAGAAGGAAGCTACTCAGAATGTAATGCTATTGTGAATGATTGAGAAAGAAAACGTTATTATAATTAAGCTACCAGGTTTCAATGTATTTTATTGTTGCTTAGAAAATCCTAGCATACCCAGACTTTACAGAGATTTGATGATCCTAAGAGGAGCTGAACTCATGGACCAAAATAGCTATGCACATAAAAAGTACAATTACTTACCTAAAAAAGATGATGTGGTTAACTTTATATGGCAATCCAAGTGTTATTGGAACAGGAATTTAAAAAATAGCTTAGGGGCGCCTAGGTGGCTCAGTGGATTAAGCCACTGCCTTCAGCTCAGGTCATGATCTCAGGGTCCTGGGATCAAGTCCTGCATCAGGCTCTCTGCTCATCAGGGAGTCTGCTTCTCTCTCTCTCTCTCTCTCTCTCTCTCTCTGCCTGCCCTCCATCTACTTGTGATCTCTCTCTGTCAAATAAATAAATAAATAAAATCTTAAAAAAAAAAAAAGAATGACTGTACTTTTAAAAAATAGCTTAAAAGGGGCACCTGGGTGGCTCAGTGGGTTAAGCCGCTGCCTTCGGTTCAAATCATGATCTCAGGGTCCTGGGATCAAGCCCCACATCAGGCTTTCTGCTCAGCAGGTAGCCTGCTTCCCTTCCTCTCTCTCTGCCTACTTGTGATTTCTCACTGTCAAATATATAAATAAAATATTTTTAAAAGTAGCTTAAAAGTATATGATAAAATAATGATATACATATACAAAGAAAAGAAAGATACTATACTGTGAATATAAATTAAGTGAAAATTGTTGAAATAAAGAATACATTAAATGGAGACTAAGATGAATATAGCTGTAAAATGAATAAGTGAGTTGGGAAAAACAAACAAACAAACAAATTAATGACTTCTGCCCAAATGCAGCAGAAGAGAAAAAAAATAAAGAAAATATTTAAATAAGTACTGAGATAAATTTTGGAGAATTAAAGAAAGATAAAAGATACCAGACTTAAAATGATGCCAAACATGAGAAATCAGAAACCAAACAAAACAAAACCACACACACAAAAAACCACTCATATAGGGCGCCTGGGTGACTCAGTGGGTTAAGCCACTGCATTCGGCTCAGGTCATGATCTCAGGGTCCTGGGATCGAGTCCCGCATGGGGCTCTCTGCTCGGCGGGGAGCCTGCTTCCTCCTCTCTCTCTCTCTCTGCCTGCCTCTCCAACTACTTGTGATTTCTCTCTGTCAAATAAATAAATAAAATCTTTTTAAAAAACCACTCATATATATTATGGTGAGTTTTAAGAATATCAAAAACAGAGAAGAGCATAAATGATGCCCAAGAGAAGAACAGATCACCTAAAATGTACAAGAATAATACTGAAAGCAGAATTCTCAATAGTAATAGCATATAAAGGAGACAGCTGGGTGTTTGTATAGATGGAAAAGATATTTGAAACTAGATATTATACATCAAGCCAAATTATTGATTAAATTTGAGAGCACAGTAAAAATACAATGAAGCATGTTAGGTCTTAGAACATTTATCACACAGAGACACACATTTTAGAAAACTTCCTTGGAGGACAGCTCAATTTAGATAGAGAAAACAGAATTATGTACTCAAAGGCACATTTTGAAGGAAGGATTGAATATAGTCTGCACTGCAAATATTCTTTAATCTTATGTTCTGAATTTCCTAAATTTAAGAAGTATTTGTTCAAATATTTATCTTTAAATAAACCTTAGGAGACTTTTTCTTGGATTCTGTAAAATCAGTCCATTTGGATACAAATCTTTTTGTCACTGATGGAAATTTTGATAGCCCTTAACTTTGGAATGCCTAATGTATTGTTACAGCAATTGTGATTTGCCAATACATGGGTGATGTGTGTGTGTTGTGTGTGTGTTTATTTTTATTTTTTTGATGTTTTTTACTCTTCTATGAGATTTTTAAGTAGATATAATTTTAATAAATTATGGTTTGTTGAAATTTATCTGAGGTTATATATAATAAAATGAATTTTGTGTGAACTGAAGAAGTGCGTCTCCATTTTTTTTTTTTTTAAGAGTAGACTGGTCTTTAAAAATTGTCCAAAGAAGTACATTATATTCATTATTAAATTTGATAATATACAATAAAGTATTTATGGTCATATGGAACCATATCAAATTCTACTATTAATTCATATTAATAATTACCATAAGAGGAAAAAGGGATATTTTTTCAAAATGAAAATTAGTGTATTTTTCAAAATATGATATAGTGTTATTCACTGAACAGAGGGAACAAATGTCAAAGTTTAACACAGTTTACAGAATGTTTTAACATAAATTGAAATTTAAATCTGACCAAATTTCACAGTTAAGTAAAATGATAGCACTTTAAATCCTTGAAAAGTGGTAAGTGACCCAAAACATTGCTTAGAAAAACAAATTTAACACTACACTAGTCTGAGATGGTTACGTTATGGTACAACTTGCCATTGTGTATCATCAAATGGTATATTTTTTTTTTTTGGTCTTGTCATTATATTTTATTTTAGCCATTCTGATAAGTGTGTAGTGTTATCTCAGTGTCATTTTAATTGCATTTCCTTGATGTCTAGTTATGTCAAATTATATTATTTTTGATGTTTAATGTTCTGAGCTTTCTCAGTTCAAGACCATGAAGCCACTTAGGAAAAATACAGTTGCAGATGTACTCATAGACCAACTCTTATTTAGAAATAAGAACAAACATTACTACCCATTCCAACAAAAAATAGATTTGTTATGCAGTAGGGATTTTATAAATTACCTGACACAACTTATATAGTAAGATGAAATGGGACTGGAGGCTTCTTGCAGCTATATACAACATCATTTTAATTTCAATTTTCAGTATAATTTTTCCAAGGTATACACAGAATATATATTTAATGTAAATTGTTAACATTTTATTTTTTTTTTATTTTTTATTTTTTTTTTTTTTTTTTTAGTAAAGATTCACAATAGATGGAGAGGCAGGCAGAGAGAGAGAGGGGAAGCAGGCTCCCTGCTGAGCAGAGAGCCCGATGCGGGACTCGATCCCAGGACCCCGAGATCATGACCTGAGCCGAAGGCAGCGGCTTAACCCACTGAGCCACCCAGGCGCCCAATTGTGAACATTTTAAACTCTGTATATGAAAATTAATCAATTTTAAGTTTATAACAATCCAAATTAACGGAAGTTTATTTTAAATTAGTTAGCTTTCTCTGCATTGCAAGACAGAATAATCAAGAATTGGTAAGAAAAAAATAATCTCTGTAAAATTACCAGGGGTGCATTATAAAGTGTTCGGTAACCGATCAAACTCACAATTTGGATTGAATGGCAAGTGATTTTTAAAATCTGGAACTCATTGTCAATTTTTTTTTCTCTTCATTGTGTCTTAATAAATTACTGTGTTCATTTGCATGGAAGTGAGGAAAAATGCATGACATTTCATCTCAACACTAACACTTTTAAACTGGCAACTCTGAATGTACTTTACAGCAGTGTAACAAAGTAAAGATCATTGATGTTTCATGAAATATTTGTTATAATTCTCAAGGAGATAGGGAGTTTGTGCAAAAATGCAAATCACTTTGCGACTAAACACATTGTTTATTTCAGCTAATTTTAAGAAAATATGCTAAGACTCTCTCAAAAAAGGAAGCAATGATTTAGGTTTTCCTTCAAACTCCTTATCTAATCCTGAACCAACAGCACATAGTTCAAAGAGCAACTAATTTGTGCAGCTCCAATTTACACATTTCCTAACAATGCTTAATTTAGTGGAATTTCTGTCCAATTATGTTAATTTGATGTAGTGAAAGACAAACATTCAAAAAGATCATCCTTAATTTATATAGATTGCCAAACTCTGCATTTTCTGAATGACGCCCAGGAAAGTATTTTCAAAAACAAACAAAAACAAAACAATGCCAGAACCACTATTAGGTCATCTCTAGGCAGAAAGTGACTCAGAGCCTACATTACTCTCTCCCTGAAAGTATACTGTAGGCACTGAAACTACTACCCTGAGTCTGTGCTATCAAATTCCTTAAGTTAGAAAGTTTTAAAACCAGTCTGTGTGGGAGTATTTCATTTACAGATAGAGACTTGGTTGTTTATACATTTTCATACTTGATTTTTAGGGTGTAATAACTATGTTTTTAAATTCATGGTGGTTTTGAATACTGTTGGATAATTGTGCTAAAATGGTATATCCATTCCTCCTAGGAAACAGAAATTATAGAAAGGTAGTGTTTTTCAGATCTGACATCTTTGAGTCATTGCAGTTTCAGTATAAATGCAATAGGAAAAGTGACATTCATGTTTATGATATTTTCTATAAATAAATTAGAATGTACTGGAGGCCTGATATAAAGTGGGATGACTAAACTTCAGTAAGATCTTGTTTTCAATTCAAAATAAATTTTAAATTGAATTATGCACCTCTAAGTTCAGAGACAATAAACATTAACCAACACAATTAATAAGTTCTATTTCTTGAAATTTCGGGAACATTGATAGTCTCACCTACTGGATGAACAACAGCTAAAATTTTTGGTCATGGATTCTTGCTAAAATATCACTTTCCCAAAGAAAATTAATGTTATGAATTTTCACTGATTGTTATTGATCATGAAGAATATAACAACCATGATAAAAAGAGTAGGAAAAACATGATATCTCATCTGTAAGGGCATGTGGAAAGTAGGAAATGCTAATAAAAATAACTACCATTATTTCCCAAGTTAACATAATATAACAGAACAAAAAATATTTCATAACAATATTTTCTAGGCTCATTCTTTTTTTTAATATAATTTTTTATTTTTTATAAACATAAATTTTATCCCCAGGGGTACAGGTCTGTGAATCACCAGGTTTACACACTTCACAGCACTCACCAAAGCACATACCCTCCCCAATGTCCATAATCCCACCCCCTTCTCCCAAACCCCCCTACCCCAGCAACCCTCAGTTTGTTTTGTGAGATTAAGAGTCACTTATGGTTTGTCTCCCTCCCAATCCCATCTTGTTTCATTGATTCTTCTCCTACCCACTTAAGCCCCCATGTTGCATCACCACTTCCTCATATCAGGGAGATCATATGATAGTTGTCTTTCTCTCTGCTTGACTTATTTCGCTAAGCATGATACGCTCTAGTTCCATCCATGTTGTCGCAAATGGCAAGATTTCATTTCTTTTGATGGCTGCATAGTATTCCATTGTGTATATATATACCACATCTTCTTGATCCATTCATCTGTTGATGGACATCTAGGTTCTTTCCATAGTTTGGCTATTGTGGACATTGCTGCTATAAACATTCGGGTACACGTGCCCCTTTGGATCACTACGTTTGTATCTTTAGGGTAAATACCCAATAGTGCAATTGCTGGGTCATAGGGCAGTTCTATTTTCAACATTTTGAGGAACCTCCATGCTGTTTTCCAGAGAGGTTGCACCAGCTTGCATTCCCACCAACAGTGTAGGAGGGTTCCCCTTTCTCCGCATCCTCACCAGCATCTGTCATTTCCTGACTTGTTGATTTTAGCCATTCTGACTGGTGTGAGGTGATATCGCATTGTGGTTTTGATTTGTATTTCCCTGATGCCGAGTGATATGGAGCACTTTTTCATGTGTCTGTTGGCCATCTGGATGTCTTCTTTGCAGAAATGTCTGTTCATGACCTCTGCCCATTTCTCGATTGGATTATTTGTTCTTTGGGTGTTGAGTTTGCTAAGTTCTTTATAGATTCTGGACACTAGTCCTTTATCTGATATGTCGTTTGCAAATATCTTCTCCCATTCTGTCAGTTGTCTTTTGATTTTGTTAACTGTTTCCTTTGCTGTGCAAAAGCTTTTGATCTTGATGAAATCCCAATAGTTCATTTTTTTGCCCTTGCTTCCCTTGCCTTTGGCGTTGTTCCTAGGAAGATGTTGCTGCGCGGCTGAGGTCGAAGAGGTTGCTGCCTGTGTTCTCCTCAAGGATTTTGATGGATTCCTTTCGCACATTGAGGTCCTTCATCCATTTTGAGTCTATTTTCGTGTGTGGTGTAAGGAAAGGCTCATTCTGATAACTCTTTTCTACATTCAAATTTAAAGGTTGAGGCATGTGATATATATTACACAAAAACCATCCCAAGGAATTCGTTTAAAAAAAAAAACAACTCTTAATAAAGGACAAATCCAAAGGAATTTCTTTTCTAATTTAATTAACAAATTATAAATCGACTTACCTATTTCATCACAGTGTATCAGGCACCAATAATATTTTTTAATCGTCATACCTGATGCAATAGTTCCATCTTTCAGACATACTGATCATGAGCAAGCAAATAAACAAGAGCACTGTAGCTTAAGATCTACCTGCATAAATATAGGACTACTTCAGACAATCTCTTCACCACAACATAGCAATGAATAGAAATCATACATGCTCTGTAATGGACATACAGATGAGATAGAAGGGGATGGGTGTTACTATATGCAGAATCTTTATTAATTACATTGTAAAACATAATATGGAAAAACAGAATACAATTTTAGAAATACCCAGGTCACCATCATTGTTTTATTTTTATATGTGTAGATAAGGAGTTTAGTAAACAATCCATGACTATTCAACTTCTTATATTTTGAAAATTTTAGCAACAGTAACAAACCTAGCAACTAGAAAATTGTATCTATCTGCAAAATACAGCTTTGCCAGCATGGTAGAGGAAAAGCAAAACAAAATAAGTAAGAAAAGTTTAACATTTCACAAGAGTTTTACTTTTATATTTTTATTTATTATTTTTTTATTTTTCACTTATTATTTACTTCTATTTTCTACTTTATTTTAATGAAAATGCCATGACCATAACATAAGAGCAGAATTAAACCAACATGAGAAATTATTTTTTTTCATAAGTTATAATAAACTAGCTTGGTGATTAATTCAAAAATTATATTACAAACTTCAGTGTTCTTGCAGTAAGTATCACTTCATAAACAAATGAGTCAGGAGTCATAAACTAAAGATGATTCTAAATGTTATTTAGAGAGACATTCTGTTCTTAATATATTTCAAATATTCTACACAAGGCAAAGTGGATCCAAGTAATCTGTAGGCAAAATAAGATTTTAGAGAAGTATATATTTCCAACAGTATTTATAAAATATTACCTTTATGTAAGGCATCATCCTGGACTTTGTGGAAAACATACAAAGGAGTAAGAAGTGGCCCTTCAAGAAACACATAGAATATCAAGGTTTAACATGAAGCAGCATGTCTTCTCTAAGTAAAAAAACATTGTACCAACTGACTTTACTGAAACTTTATATTTATTGCTCTCGTTTTAGGTCATATTGTCCTTCTGCATGCAGGCTCCGATAACGGACATGATATAGACTGAATAGCTTATAAAGAACAGAAAACAAGAAAACTTATTTCTCACAGTTCTAGAACTGAGAAGTTCAAGATTAAGGAATGGGCATATCCAGGGAGAGCCCACTTCCTCATAGATGGCTATCTTCTCACTGTAAATGTACATGATGAATGAAGCAAGAGAACTCTCTGGGGTCTCCTTTAAAAGGACTGTAATCCCACTTATGACCTAATCACCTCCCAAAGGCCCCTATGTTTTAATACTATCACTTCCAGAGTTAGATTTCATAATATGATTTTGGGAGACATAAACATTCACACCATAGTATATATAAACAAAAAAAGACACAGAAACAAGAAACAACAAAAATTATTTTAACTACCTATTATTTTCAACTACATAAAATTTTAATTTGTTTCTATATAATATTAAATAACTCATTTGAGTGATTCACTTATATCCAATGCATCTGAGTGCAATTAAATTTGCTTACCCAACATATCCAGCAGCATATTTCTTCGGACTATCCCATTCCCCACCTTACAGGATTTACCACAATTAGAAGACAGGGGATAGAGGATAGATAGATAGATGTATACATAAACACACTTGTACATACACATATGCATATTTTTTCCTGTTAATGATACTCATGCAAATAAAATTTAAGCTCAAGGAAACCTGTCTTGTGTGTTACTTAATATCCAGTTTTTAGTCAACATCCAAAAACAAATAATCCAATAAAAACATGGATAGAAGACATGAACAAGTGTTTCCCCAAAGAACACATTCAAATGTTCAGTAGATACATGAAAAGATGTCCATCATCATGTATCATCAGGAAATTGCAAAGCAAAACTAGAAAGAGATACCACCTCACACCTGTCAGAATGGCTAAAATCAACACTACAAGAAACAAAAGGTGTTGGAGAGGATGTGAAAAAGTAACACTAGTGGGGGCTGCCTGGGTGGCTCAGTGGGTTAAGCCTCTGCCTTCAGCTCAGGTCATGATCTCAGGGTCCTGGGATCAAGTCCCACATCGGGCTCTCTGCCAGGCATGGAGCCTGCTCCCTCCTCTCTCTCTCTACTTGTTATCTCTCTCTGTCAAATGAATAAAATCCTAAAAAAAAAAGAAAAAGAAAGAAAAAGTAACAATTGTGAACTGTCGGTGGTGATGCAAACTGATACAGCCATATTGGAAAACAGTATGGAATTTCCATAAAATTTAAAAATAGAAGTCCTTTGTGATAAACAATCCTGTTGGTGTGTATTTACCCAATGAATATAAGAAAACTTATTCAAAGGGATGCTAGCACCCCTATGTTTATAGCAGCATTATTTATAAAGCTAAGATATGGAAAGAGCCCAAGTATCCATCAATTGATGAATGAATAAAGGATAAGTGGTATGTATATACAATGGAATATATTATTCAGCCATAAAAAAAGACCGAAATCTTGCCATTTGCAATAACATGGATGGAACTAGACAGTATAATGCTAAAAGTGAAATAAGTCAGTCAGAGAAAGACAAATACCTTTACTCATATATGGAATAAAAGAAACAAAACAAACAAGCAAAAGGGAAAATAATAAGACATAGAAAGAGAAGCAAAGCAAGAAACAGATATTTCATTACGGAGAACAAACTGATGGTTACTTGAGAGGATCTGAAAGGAGTGATGGATTAAATAAGTGATGGGGGTTAATTAGAGCACTTGTCATGATGAGCACTGAGTGTTATATGTTATATTGTACACATGAAACTAATACAACCATATATGTTAACTAACTGGATTTCAAATGAAAACTTTTTTAAAATACCCAGTTTTTAGCTCACATTCTGGCTTACAAAAGGGATTTAGTCAGGAATTTGGAGATTAGTTAATGAACAAATAAAGGGGTGAACAGGCAGTTGTTAGATAAAATTACTATCCTTTCTGGCATGATCTTATACCTTTTATCTAGAATTAGTTTTAGCACTTTAGACTCTTCCTATTTTATTTTGAGTCATTAAACAAAAATTTCCTCAAAGGACCTTAGACTCCATCCAATTTGAGCAACAGTGTGAGAGAGGAAATGGTTTCCAGGAGGAAAAAAAAAAAAAAAAAAAGAAAAACTACTTTTTGTTTACAAGTGAATGCATAGTTCTTCCACAGAAGAAGCTCTAAATGGTCATGGCTCCAGCTTTATATGTGTTCAGTCATATGTTCAGAAGTAGGTAACACTATCAAAAAATATAAAGCATCTGAGATTTTTTTCCCTTATTTGAAAGCTGGTGTATGAGTCTGCCGTGGTTTCTTGGGTGTTGATAGAAGATGCAGACTCATGGTTCAGAAATAATATAGTTCATTATTCACAGCAATAGAAGTAGTCAGAATATTAACAGTTTTGTGTGTGTGTGTGTGTGTGTGTGTGTGTGTGTGTGTGTGTGTGTGTAGGGGTGGGAGTTATATATCAGTTCTGAGCCTCAGTTCCCACAAGAAGAATCAAAACAGAGGCAGATAATATTTGCAAACACAACAGGTTAAGTTAAAAAAAAGATACTATTTCTGTTTTCCAAGTCTATTCAATACAACCATCTTCAAAGGATAGTCTAGAAGAAATAATAAATGCAGAAATGTAAGCAACCAATTGAAAAAGTGTCTCCCAAGAAACACACTTTGAGAGTCTTCATTTGACAAAAATACTATAGGATATTACATGGATCGGGTGCATTGAATACTGGAAGGTTAAAATTACAAGGGACCAAATATTTTTAAGCAGTTCTGGCATCCAGTAGAGTTCAAATAGGTTTTATAAGATTGAGGAAAGAAGCCATCAAAACCTGGGCCCAGGGGCGCCTGGGTGGCTCAGTGGGTTAAGCCTCTGCCTTCGGCTCAGGCCATGATCTCAGGGTCCTGGGATCGAGCTCTGCATCAGGCTCTCTGTTCAGCAGGGAGCCTGCTTCCCCCCTCTCTCTCTCTCTGCCTCTCTGCCTACTTGTGGTCTCTGTCAAATAAAATAAATAAATAAAATCTTAAAACAAAACAAAACAAAACAAAAAAAAAAAACCTGGGCCCAATTTTCCCAAAAGTATGATTCTGATTCTAGTCTCTATGATGTTATTCCTTGAAGACAATGTCTCTAGTTGAGTTGAATTAGTTTACTAAAGAGCATACCCCCATTTGTTGTAGGCGATGAACAATATGCAAGAGGCAAAATGCCACATGGAAGCCACCTGGTCTTCAGTGGAATATAGAATCAGTTCCTTTGGGATGAATTTGTTCCACATTTGACTTCCCACTTAAGGGAGAATAAGAGTACCTTCTAATAGATTTTAAATAGGAAATGACAATGGAAGCTTATGCAAGATTATAAAATGGGAAATTTCATTTAGATAAGCAATCATTTCAAAGTCATCTTCTTAATATTACAGACTCTTCACATAAATCATAATTTTATTTTGGTATTATATGGTAATTTCAAATATAGTAAATATAAAGAATTTACCTCTGTAATTATAGCGAGTCTGGTCATAGTTTGATGGCAACAAAACTTCGATTTAGAAGTATGGTCTACCAATTATTAATACATTTGGAAATGGTTTGTCATCTTCACTCCACTTGTCTCACTAAAACAGTGAGCCAAAAAAGTAGGTCCATGCTGTTTACTATGGTCAAAATGGGTTGCTTTTGTGCTTGGTAAAGAAGCAGTCATATTTTGGAAGAAGAAACTGAGGCTATTAATATTTTCAACTTATTTTCAGAAAAGGAAAGTAAGGATAATCTAAGCTAAAGCCAAAATCTAACACAAGGTGGCAGGAGAATGATCTTTTCCCAGATAAAGGGTTTTTCAACTTAGCCATGTTAGGAGGAAGAAGAGATGAGACATTGTGGACTTGACTAAGGTTTGTACACTGTTCAAAAAGTTTTCAAAATAATGTGTGTTATTTTTTATTCTTTTAGTTGAGACAAAACAAACAAACAAACAAACAAACAAAAAACCACTAATGAGCTTACTCTTAAAAGGAGGTAAACAAGAAACTAGCAAAGACTGTTAGGTATTGTCCCCCTCCTTTTTTTTTTTTAAATTATGTTATGTTAGTTACCATACAATATATCATTAGTTTTTGAAGTAGTGTTCCATGATTCATTGTTTGTGTAAAACACCCAGTGCCCCATGCAATATGTGCCCTCCTTAATACCCATCACCAGGCTCATCCATCCCCACATCCTTCTCATCTTTAAAACCCTCAGTTTGTTTCTTGGGGTCCATAGTTTTTCATGTTTCATTTCCCCCCAATTCCCCCTCCATTCCCCCACTTCATTTTTCCTTTCCTTCTCCTAATGTCCTCCATGCTATTCCTTAGGTTCCACAAATAAGTGAAACCGTATGATGATTGACTTTCTCTGCTTGACTTATTTCACTTAGCATAATCTCCTCCTCCTTCATCCTTTCTGATGGCTGAGTGATATTCCATTGTATCCATAGATCACATCTTCTTTATCTGTTTGTCTGTTGAAGGGGATCTTGGCTCTTTCAACAGAATGGCTATTGTGGACATTGCTGCTACGAACAATGGGGTGCATATGGCCCTTCTTTCCAGTAAAATAGAGCTAGCCTATGACCCAGCAATTGCACTACCGAGTATTGACCTCAAAGATACAGATGTAGTGAAAAGAATTAGGTATTGTTAAAGCACAAATGCAGGGGATAGAAGTTATGGTACAGAAGAGGGAAGGGCAACCATATGGCAGAGTAGAATAAAGTAGCTCAGGAAGAGATTAGTCATATCCAGATATTGTAAGGCATGTGGGGTTGGCAGGGAGAGCATGAGAAATCATGAGAGCAGAGAGAGAAAATGGACCAGGCAGGAGAGGTTTATAACATTTTAACATCTAAGGTAAGCATATGCAAAGCAGAATAGGGAAAGAAATAAAAGTTTTTATAAGACTCAATACATAAGGAATAACGTGGAGGACACTGGGAGATGGAGAGAAGTGTGCTGGGAGAAATCGGAGGGAGAGACAAACCATGAGAGACTGTGGACTCTGAGAAACAAACTGAGGGTTTTGAAGAGGAGGGTGGCAGGTGGTTGGGTGAGCCCAGTGGTGGGTATTAAGGAGGGAATTTATTGCATGAAGCACTGGGTGTGGTGCATAAACAATGAATTTTGGATCACTGAAAATAAATTAAAAGAAAAAAAAAGACTGACTACAGACATGGACCTCAGTGTAACACAGATATGGAGCTCACTGTAATACCAGCCACTTCCCACCGACACACACAGACTATGATAATAATAAATAATAATGCAATTAAGAAAATTGCCTGCCAAATAATTTTCCTCTTTTTTATTTTTATGATTATTATTTTTATTTTATTTTTAAAGTTTTTATTTAAATTCCAGTTAGTTAAAATAAGGTTAATATTAGTTTCAGGTGTACAATATAGTGATCAACACTGCCATACAATGGCTTAAATAAAAAAATGAAAAAAAAATTTTTAAAGATTTTATTTTTAAAAACCTCTACACCCAAGGTGGATTTCAAATGTACAACGCCAAGATCAAGAGTTACATGTTTTACTGACTGATCCAGCCAGGCACCCCAACAAATAAAATTTTATAAAATTGTTGAGTTTGTGGGAGTCTCATTTGCTCAGTCAGTTAAGTGTCTGCCTTTGGCTCAGATCATGATCTCAAGAGTCCTGGGATTGAGCCCCATATTGCTCATGCTCTCTCTCTCTCTCTCTCTGGCTTTTGCTCTCAAATAAATAAATAAAATATTTTTTAAAAAAATTGTTGAGTTTGTTTAACTAGTTTTAAACTAGTATACAGAGATGAAGATAAAGTATGATGTCATGGCAGGGAAAAATACAACTTACACGTTTTAAAAATAAAATGTGCAATGCAAGTTACATCACTTCTTTTATCACCACACTGGGACTTTCTCTACTGAGTTGTTGTAATGTAAGGACCTATTTTATATTTTTATATTTTAGCAAGAGGCTTTCATTGAAGTTAACCCTTAAACTGTCCTTGCTCCCCTTCCCCCAGGGGATTCACTTAAAAACAAGTCCTGGAAATCAGCTCCAGGTAACAAAGCACATATACAAGGGTGGGTCAGGCCAGGTGGAGACATCAATCAGCGGGGGGGGGGGGGGGGGGCGGTGTTTTTGCATTTTGTCTCCCTAGATACTAAGGAGTATGCCCCACTCCTCCACCCTTTGGGAACCTTTTTGGCACCAATCCTAATCAAGGTGTAATAGGCTGGGTCAAATGTCTATACTAGGGTAAATTGTACCTCAATTGGTCACCTAGCCTCACTGTGGAGTTTCCTGTGTGTGTTAAAATCTCATTGGTCACCTGTGCGTGGCCAGGCCTGACTGCATGGCCTTTGCCCTTAAAAGCTAGACTGTGAAACAGAGAAGGGTTGCCTTCTCTCTCATAAGAGGTGTGGCCCCCGAACGTTCGGTTAGATTCTTGATGCTTGGCATGAAATAAAGCTTTGCTTGACCTTCGCTTTACATCAGTCTCGCTCCTATAATCATAGACCCATTATTGGGGCATAACAGTATTAATCTTATAGTTATAAGTCCACAATGCATCCATCATCCATCCTACCCTTTAACATTCCCCTTTGGACAGACCCATGATCTAGAACAAGCCTTATTTTATAGTGCCTTGTAGGAGATTTTTGCTGCTGCCTAAATTGCCTACTTTCCTCTCACCATTACCACGGAAATTGGGCCCACTGAAACAAAGGGGTAGTGTAAGAAATTAACAACTTCCATAAATCTCTTTAAATAATAAAGTATAAGATAGTGATAGTGATACCTTTTTTTTGCCACATAACCAATTCTTGCAAGAATAAGGTCATATAAGAGAATTTACAACACATGCTAGCATTATCCTACTGGACCCAGATCATTTGTATGTTTCTCTGTCTCTGAGAAATGTAGTTATTTACATGACTGAAACATACAAATTGTTTGATATGACTACTAATATCACCTACATTATTTTAATATGTTTAAGGCTTCTGAAATACATAGGTTTTGCAAACACTTATTAAGAATCTTGTATATATCAAACACTTTAAAAATCTCTGCATATAAAAAACAAAACAAAACAAAAAAAGCTCTACCTCAATGGAACTTTGAGTCTGAAAAAGATACAGGCAATATACAAGGCAACAGATAGGATAATTACATATTTGATTATATACTTGGAGGATGTCACATTAAATTGATATGAAAATGATGAGAAGGATCTGAATTTCTTGTCAAAATTTTTGCCTTAAACGAAATTGATATTTAGGGAAAGTTTTTACTGAAAGAGGTCCTGTGTCAACCAAAAATGTTAAACCATGATCTGACTAAATTTTCCAGTTGTGATCATTGCTTTGTTTAGCTGTCTTATATTAAGACTGAATTTAGTAATTCAGTCTCAGATTTCAGTCTTTTTTTTTTTTAAGAATTTATTTATTTATTAGAGAGAGAGAGAGTGGGCGGGGGAGGTGCAGAGGGAGAGGAAGAACCAGACTCCTTGTTGAGCAGGCAGCTGATGCAGGACTGGATCCTAGTACCCTGGCATCATGACCTAAGCTGAAGGAAGACACTTAACCAACTGAGCCACCCAGGCACTCTAGACTGTAAACTTCTTAAAGGTAAAAAGTTTATTCTTCTAGTAGTTCCACAGACATTTCTAACATCCATAAGAAAGCATGTACTGATGTAAAATGCCAGAAAATCAAATTATTTAAAAAAGAAAGAAAGAAAAAAAGATATATCTGGATAAAGAGAAAAACAGAAAATCTAATAATACATTGAATTATTAGAGCAAAGAGTGGAGGAAGAGAAAATAAATATGAAATAGAGATTTCCATTAAAAGAAAAAATTTGAATAAGGCAGGAGATTTAGAAAATTATTATGACAGACTTGAGAAAAAAATAAAATAGGAATTTTTAGAAAATAGCAATGAATGAAAAGGTAAATTGTTCCTACCTCTATAATACTAGCTGTTTATATTGTTGTTGTTGCTAATTTACCTATTTAAGCTAATAAACAAAGAAAGGTTTCATTTAGGGATAAGGTATATATATATATATATATATATATATATATATATATATATATATATAATATATATTTATATATATATATATATATATATATATATTTTCCATTTAGTGATAAGGTGTATATATATATATATATTTTTTTTAATTTAATTGTTAGAAAATGTGTCACAGAAAGTGTTTAAACTTTGAGATACAGATGCAACATATAATGAACTACATTGTTTGAATGTCTAATTTTTAAATGCTGTTAGAGGAAACTTGGTGGAAATGTTCTTATGTGGTTGTGTTTCTGGAACTAAGTTTATTTATTAATAAGGAATAGTTTAAAATTATGAAATGACCAGGAGTGGACAATTTTCCTAATCCTATCAGCTCTTTGCAGCTCTTTTATTAGGCCCCTTTAGGGGAATATCAGGTTTATTTATCTAATTAAATTTATCTAATTAAATTTTATATTAACGTGCTTTTGACTTTTGGCCTTTCTCTTCCTTCTGTTCTTTTTTTTTTTTTTCCCCTAAATTACATGTTTCTGTTTAACAGCTACTATCAATTCTTTGATAGGAATTCTCGACATCAATTTACTAACTCCAGAGATGAAGCAGCATCAATATTTAGAAGCTAAGAATACAAAGCCTTGGGCATCTGGATGGCTCATTCAGTTAAGCATCTGCCTTCAACTCAGGTGGTGATCCCAGGGTCGTGAGATGGAACCCCAGGTTGATCTTTCTGCTCAGCTGGGAGCCTACTTCTCCCTCTCCCTCTGCCTGCAGCAGCTCCCTTTGCTTGCGTTCTCCCTCTCTTTGTCAACTAAATAAAATAAAATAAAATAATGTAAATAATACATTTATTTATTTATTAAAATGCAATTATTACACAATACATAATGTATTGCATAATTATAATAATGATTAATAATTTACTAAATATTTATATTAAATATATCAATTTAATTAAATAAATATTTTTTAGAATTTAAAATATTTCAAATTTAGAGTATTAAATATTAAATCATTAAATAATAAACAAATATCTAAACATAATTAAATAAAATAATTTATTTATTAAAATGAATAAAATAATGTTAAGTCATTATCTGAGCATGTATTTTTAAATAGTCTAAAATAAACCATCTAATAAAGTCTAAATACATTGAGTTCAGATATTTATACAAGTTAACCCAGACACTCAACCCACAGACAGTTTCAAAACATTTGTTTTTATCTACTACTCAAAATACGATTGTAATGTATTTATTTATAACTTGGACATAGCAAGGAACTTGGAGGAAAAGGAGACATTTGCTTTTAATACTTGAAAATTATTTTGTTGATTAAAAAAAAATAAAAACCTTAACACAGGAACATTTCTTCTTAAATAACACTGTGAAGTTTCTGAGTCGCCTTCTATTAAACGTGCTGATAAAATGGCCTCAGTTACTCATTTAAATTATTAGCTGAATGGGTAACAAATGAAGTAGAGAGCTTTTTAATTATTTATGAATGTATTGCTTGTGGATGGAGTGCCACATAGAGTTACCTCTCTTTTTGACTTTGTTTTGTGAGCAGCAGTGGAATCCATGAATGAGATTAAACTTAAGGACATTCACAGAAATTCTTAATGAACTTCCGGGGAAGGGCAGTAAGTGCAAGGAAAAACTGCAGCAAGACTAATTACAAATTTCAAGTGGTCATCGCTTAATTATAGAAGCTTTTAAGTTCAAGTAATATATCTTTTTATGAGCCTATCATATTGTATTAATTACCACAAACTGCACTCTTGAACACTTATCTTTTCACATATTTCTTATTCTTAGTACTTAAAATTACCCTTATGACTGATAAGTAAATGGATTTTACTGACAATGCATTTATTTACATAAATAAATAATGCTGTTTATATATATAAAAACAATTGAATATGTGTATGTGTTCAGTGAAAAATTTTTTTCAAATTAACATCTTAATTCTACCACATTGGTTACAAATAGATATAGACTTTATAGATTCATCAAATATTTTATTCTCAAATTTATATCTCCTTTGTGAAGTAAATGAAACTGTATATATTAAATATAATCCTATCACATGTAACAGTTACTAGTGCATTCCAGGACATACATAGGTCAGGTTCTACTCAAGGCATCACGGATAACTGGACTTAACTTTCTATACTAGGAGTCTTCTGTATATTTCTGTGGCTTTTATACTACAATCAGGAGGAAGAATTCTTTTGCTAAAAGCTTCCAAATGACTATGTGAGTAGATTATTTGTAGACCAGTGATATAATATTATAGTTTACTATGTAAAGCATGATAAAATAAAATGCTACTGCCATATTTAATTTGTTCAGTAAAGCATTCATTTAGTTAACAAGCATTCATTTTCTTTTTTTTAAGATTTTATTTATTTATTTGACAGACAGAGATCACAAGTAGACAGAGAGGCAGGCAGAGAGAAAGGAAGGGAAGCAGGGTCCCTGCTGAGCAGAGAGCCTGATGTGGGGCTCTATCCCAGGACTCTGGGATCATGACCTGAGCAGAAGGCAGAGGCTTTAACGCACTGAGCCACCCAAGAGCCCCAAGCATTCATTTTCTTTATACAGAAGAGATAGAACAATATTATATAGTAGAAAATACAGTAAATAATCTAGAAACCTTGATCATTTTGTTTTGACAATTTTAGAACATAATATTAGCTAAAGTTCAAGTGCAAGTTATATTTGTATCATAGGAGGAAAAGTTAATTAAAAGTTTGTTTATTACCATAGTTTAACACTTCAACAAAATGATAACGAGTCAAAAATTAATGAATATATGAAGTATACAATAAAAACAATAATCTTGAGTGTATGTGACTCACTGTAGGTATTGATAGGCTAGAAGTCAAAGGGAAAGTATCTATAGGGTTTGTTCAGTTCCATGCTCATCAGATTAATAGGCTTTCTCATATTGCTTCTTTCACCACGTTAATTTGTCTAATGAAGTTTTCAAGAGTTAAAGACAGTGATAGGTTCATGGCTGGAGAGAAGGTACAGAATCTAAGATAGTCCAGCAGTGCTTATTATTTAAGAGAAAGACAGCATGGGAGGTGAGGGGTGGAAGGAAAGGGATAAGAAGAGAGAATCTTAAGCAACCTCCTTGCCCAGCACAGAGCCTATAGGGGCTTCATCTCATCACCCTGAGATAACAACCTGAGCTGAAATCAAGAGTCAGATGCTTATCTAATTGAGTCACCCAAGTGCACCATTTTTTTCCTGTATCTTTATTTCCATCTCTTTCTGTAACTGAGTTTCCCTTCAAAATCAGGACTTGCATACACAACCTAAATAATTATTTTGGGATTTGATCACGTGGAAGAGGAGAGAATGAGAAGAGCTAAGTGGTCCAGGAGAAACATATATGAGTTCAGACTGAGTGGATTATGATTGTAGACAACTGAGCATCAATCCTAATGCACAGAAAACATCTCAGAATTATTTTCCTGAAACAAGAAAGACTCTGTTTAACCCACTGGCTTCTGCATCCTATCCACAGTGGTTAAAATTCATCCCAGAAGTAATTAATGTCCCTGACTTTACTATTACTGGGCATGAGAGAGGAGCTGAGTGGGCTTGGTCAGTGTCCCACCTAATGAAAGGCAGAGCAGATTCAGGCAAAAAAAATTATGAGTTCTTTCCAAATTAGATTTAATAGGATTCTATTTTTTTCACTTATGAATTCATTTTACATTTTATATTTTATCGATTTTTCTAAGCTTTGGCCAATATTCACTGCATTTTCGAATAGCCTTTATCTATTTTTGTAAATCATTTTTCTGCTACATTTGTTTAGTCATGGTTATCCATTTCTTCTTCCAAGTTTTTCAGATATGTGATATCATTTTCCAAATTAATTATTTAAAATGTTTATTTTTTATACTAAACTTCTATGAAAAACATTGATATATGTATTATGGCATATTGTTCCCCTTTTAACTTATTTTTAAAAATGTGAATGTGCCTTGGCAAATTCATATTGTTTCTTTTTATGCTTATGTAGATTCTTCATAATTTTCCCAAGTTCATTGGCTTATGGTTTATATTTTTTTTTAAATAATTTTCCTACTGCCAATTAATAGATCTTTTTCCATTACATTGTCTAAGTTGCTATTGCCATTATAAGTAAAAAGCACCTGGAAATCTATATCCCTGTCCATTTTCCTCAAATCACTCATTATTTTCAGGATCTAGTTGGATTTTCTTACGGGTTCCAGGTGGACAAGCTTTTGAACTGGTGCTAATTATTATTTCTGTTTCTGGTTTCCTGCATTTACCAGCTTCAGGGATCATTTTTAACAATTATGATGAAATGAAGGCATCATATTCTTATTCTCAACTTCATTAATAATGATATTAGTATAACATGTCCTACAAGATAATAATAGATACATGTAAAATAATTTCATTGACCAAAAAAGTGGTGGAAAATGTAAATAAAACACAGTGGCAACCAACTAGTCATTTCAAGTTGAGCTATTTTTTTCCCCCTTTATCTCCCTGTCTCTTTAATTTCCTGTAGCACATTCCTACAAAGTATTTTAAGGTGTTTTATATGCACATACATAGAGATCATCATGGAGTCTAAATCTAATAATTCCTTGTCAGTTTTAAATATTTTAAGTATTGTTCATTCCTATGTCAGTTGTCTATTAACTTTTTCTCCACACTGTACTTAATTTCAAGGAAATATTTAATTTTAATATAAATTAATTAATCACTTTAATAAATATTTTTACCTTATGGATTAATCTTTGATGCTTATTTCTTAATTTTTTTAACTTTTAAAATTTTTTATTTAGAGAGAGAGAGAGAGAGAACAAGCACAAGGCAGGGGAAGCTGCAGAGGGAGAGGGAGAAGAAGAAGCAGGTTCCCCACCAAGCAGGGAGTCAAGCTCAGTCTCAGGGCCTTGTGATCATGATCTCTGGTGAAGGCAGAGGCCTAGCTGACTGAGCCACTGAGTCTAATTGTTATCTTTGATATTTAAGGAAATACTTTATCATCTCTAATTGATCCCCTATGTCACAAATACAGTTTTCTCTATGGTGCTATTAATTTTATTGTCTTAAAATTAGACTCTTTTTCTAGAAGCATTTTTAATCAGTCTCTTAGGTCTATAATTTAGTTTTTATACATTTCATTTAGTATTTTATTTTATCTTCATCATCTCTGAGTATTCCTGACCAGTACTCATTGGTCAAATCTTTTTTATTAATCTATTCCAAAAATTTGTTTGTTTCTATAACATTTTGTTATTACTGCTGTCATTCTTAGGTTTTGCCTTTATATTCTTTTTGTTTTGTTTTGTTGTTTTATGCTTTGGTGTTTTTGTTGTATTGTTTTGTTTTTCTTTTGAATTAATACAATTAAACCTTTAGATTTCCTTCATACCTTTAATTATTGTCACTTATTTTCACAAATGATATTACCATAGTACAGTAATTCTAAATACTTCTGAATTAGCTGTATTATTTCTTTTTAGGTATCAAGTTAACTTCCAGTTACATGGACTTAATATTTTGGTCATTATATTCTAGTTTTATTGCCTTATCATTGGAAAATATAGCCCGATACTTAACTCTAGGGAATGATGTGGGAGAGCTAGGTTCTTGTCTCTTGGAGTCAAAGAAGGAATCTCGTGGGCAATGGAGAGTGAGTAAGTGACAGAAGTTTATCAAGTGAATATATAGAAAAAGCTCTCACAACTAAGAGAGGTCCCCCACACAGTTAACAATGAGTGCCTTCAGGGTTTATTTTTTATAAAAAGGTAACCAGGCAACTTTAATCCTTTTAACATCTCTATCAATAACTCCTTCAGTGGCTTACCTCCTTTTTAGGGTCTGATTATTCTTTTTTGGTTACAGGTGATTATCATAGAGACACTCACCCCACATGACCCACCCCATACACCTAGGGCAGGGTGGTCCTCCATCCCACATGCCTAGATCAGGGTGCTCTTCCCTGGGGCAGGGTGGTCCAATTTATCTCTTTACTCTGGTTTTCCCACACCACATTTTGGGGATTTCTGAGAGCCTGTTCACAAAGTTCCCTATGGATCTCTTCCTCCCTAGCCCCACCTGTCCGTTACTCATTTTGAGAGTTGATATTACCAAAGTACTCTAATTCTAAAAATTTCTGAATTAGCTGTACTATTTCTTTTTAGGTATGAAGTTAACTTCCAATTATATGAATTTAATAATTTGGTCATTGTTTTCTAATTTTATTGCCTTATTCTTGGAAAATATAACCCGATATTTAACTCTAGGAATTTATTGGCATATACTTCTGGCCTAAATAATGGCCTGTTTGTGTAAATGTTCAACTTATGCTTATATACTTACTGAAAACTATTGTTTTGGGGTCAGGATGGCTACGTTTATTAATAGATCAGGACTATTAGATTCTCTAAATTTTGATGTCTCTTAATTTAATCTAATTAAATTATCAGTTAATGAAAGAAGTTAAATTTTTTATGTACTACTGCATCTAAACTTATCAAAGTCTTTTACTATAATTAGACAAATATGTCATCCTGTTTTTATACCAAGTCTTACATTAAAAAAAATCATACTATCTGAAATATTATTTCTTTATTATTATTATTATTATTATTATTATTATTTTAAAGATTGTATTCATTGGGGTACCTGAGTGGCTCAGTCAGTTAAGTTTCTAACTATAACTCAGGTGATAATACCCGGGTCCGGGGATAGAGCCCCGCAGGGGGTTCCCTGCTCAGTGGGGTGCTTCTCCCTCTCCCTCTGTCTGTTCTCCCTGCTGTGTGCATGTTTTTCTTTTCTCACTCTCTCTCAAATAAATAAGTAAAATTTAAAGATTATCTCTCTCAAATAAATAAGGCAAATTTTTTTTCACAATGGGAGGGAGAAGCAGACTTTCCACTGAGCAGGGAGCCTGATGCAGGGCTCAATACCAGGACCCTGGGATCATGACCTGAGCTGAAGGCAGACACTTGAACCGACTAAGTCACCCAGGCACACCAGTTGTTTATTTATTTATTTATTTTTATTATGCATACGTTTTATCTCTCTTTTCTTCAAGTCTTTTTTTTTCGATCTTTTTACTTTTTTCATAAAACTGAATTATTTCAAGATGACTTGGTCATCCTCTTTTCCCCCACCCCATAGGTCATAGAGTACATTTTAATTGTTAAAATAATATTAGTATTTAAGTGCTGCCTACACAAATTAAGGCAAAAATTATCTGTGGTCTGTATTCCTGAAAATATTTTTTTTTATTATGCCTTCCTATTCCAATGACATTTTATAAGGATCTAAAAGTTTACATTTGTGATTATTATTTTTTCAAGATAATAAAGCTATTACTTCATTCTTTTTTATATCTGATGCTATTTAAAAATTTTCTGTTAGTCTCATTCTTGTTTCTTTATTAATGAATTCTTTTTTCCTCTCTAACACTTATGATTTTTTTTTTTGCCTTTGGTATGTATGCCCTAGTGTGGGATTCATAGAGTCAACTATAGTTATGAATATTTTCTTTCTTTTCTTGTATGTAAGTTTTAATCCAGTGTCTTGACTATTTTATGCTTGAGAAATAGATGTACATTAATATTCAAATATTTCTTTCCTTTTTCTTCTTTCATTTAAAAAAAAGTCATTTATTTTATTTTATTTAAAAAATACTTATTTATTTATTTGGAGTAGAGAGGGGGGGGGTCATGAAGAGTGGCTGATTATATACTTTCAATTTGGGAGGAGGTTAGGGATAGCACAAGCCTCCAAGGTATTTTATAAACAAGGTTTCCAGGACCTTGAGGGGGCTAGCTATTGTTAGGGAAAGGTCATTTATTACTGTTTAGTAAAAACTTAGGGAAGAGACTCTTCTGATGTGTATCAGTGGGTATATGCTTGGGAGATGATTGCCAATGTATATCTTGAGGGCAGGGGTGGGAAGTAGAGATAAATAAGTTTCCAAAGTAATTTTTACATGTGAAAGTAGATTTTCAGTATCCTGGGGGGTGGACTAAGAATGCTTTTTGCCCTGAGTGGACGTGTCCACATTGAAGCAGCTGAGTCCCCAGAGGAACATCAAGGACTTGTCAACAGGCTATGAGTAGTAAGGAAATCTAATTTTTTCTCTAGCTTTTGTTCCACACACATCACCTACATCTTACACCTCTTTTATATTGATCATTTTAATGCGTTGCTGGTATCCAGATGACTATATCCTTAAGTGACTTCTTATCTCTATTGAATCCATTACGTATTCTATCCATTGTATTCTTAATTCAACTAGACTACATATATTTAATCTATTAGTACCACTAGGTTCTTATTCTTGTTTTTATTTCAAACTCTTTCCTTATTTCCTTATATTATTTATTGGGTATATTTTAAATCCCTGATATACTCACTTATTATATATAAGCTGTCAACCTTATTCTTATTTTGAGGTAGCTATGTATTTTTGGGTTTTAGGACATCATACCAACAATGCCAAATAATTTTCAGACAACAGCAGGATCTCCAAGAATTCAACTAAATTCTGACACTATCTACCTGAACATAGCGTAAGATTTCATCAGTTACGGGATCAGTCCTTCAAGACTATCTCCAACCCCACCTCAGATGCCAGTCTCACTGTAGGCCCCAGGTTATTACCTGTGCTTGTGACTGAGCAACTACAGGTTGGAGGTCCCAGTGGCCTACTTCTTACATTCTTTTAATTTGCTACAGGGACTCACAAAACTCAGAAAAATACTTAATTTATGTTTGCCAGCTTATTAAAAGATATAATAGAAGATTTAAATCAATAGATAGATAAAGAAGTGCACAGGGCAAGGTATGGAGAATGGGCACAGAGCTTCTATTACCTTCTGTAAGACTGCCACTCTTCCTGCCTTTTCATACATTTAACAAACTAAAAGCTTTCTGAACCCAGTCTTTTCAGGTTTTCTGTGGAGGCTTCATGACATAGTCATGACTGACTAAATCATTGGCATTTGCTGATCTAATCTCCAGCTCCTCTTCCCTCCCCAGATAATTCTGAATTGGGGGGAAGGGGAGGCATGTTGGGCAAAAAAAGTTATGAAGGCTTTCAACAAGTGGTTGGTCCTTCAGGCAAACAGCCCTTGCCTTGAGTGAGGTCTGAAGGTCACTTCATTAACATAACAAAACACACCTCTCTCACCCTTATCACAGGAAAGTCCAAGAGTTTTAGGAGCTGTGAGTCAGTAGCCATGGTTGAAAACCAAATATTCAGATGACCAAAATATATTTCTTGTAAACCACTATGTTACACTACATGCTTAAGTATTTAATTATGTGATCTTTTAAACTAAATATTTTTCTAAGAGTCTAAACTGTTCTGTCAGTAATCTGGATTGGGGAGTGATGTATTGCCAAATTTCTGTCGTTTTTTAGTCCAGGAAGTCAAAGAGAAACAACAGGAGAGCCCCTTAGGGCAGGAAGTTCAAAGTAACAATGTTGTCTACTACTCCCTTTTCTTGATTTTTTTTTTAAACAAGCAAATCATCTGTTCAGAGTTGCAGTTTAAAGACAAGAACATGCGGAATTGGGAGAAAAAAATAGTTTCAATTTGGAGACTTGCAGAGGTAGAATCAGAGTAGTGAAAGCCATTACAGTAACTGAACTAACTGAGGTCAGTCTTTGGTGAATCACAGAAACAGATGGAGTTGTCAAAAAAAGGAATCTTTGTTTACAACATACAAGGAGATCACAGGGAATAAGTTCCAAAGCCTAGACTGTTTGAACAGGAGAGAGATTTTTATTTAGTATTTAAGATGAATACTCAGAAGGGAGAGTTTTATTATCCCGTGTATGGTTGGTCATAAGGTTGTGGATGCATGCACATCCACATATGTATTTGTGCAATATGTATTGCATGTTCACCTGAATAAAGCTTGTATTCCACCGAGGGCAGAAACTTCAACGTTAGAGTAAAGCAGAGGTAACTGTTGGACAAGGGAAAGGGACTCTGCAGGCTTCAAGAGCAGATATAAACTAGATGGGGTCTTGGGCTCATTTTCTGGGACAAGGAATTCAAGGCCTTGATTACTTTTGAAATAGCACTAGGAGTTTTACCACTAATTTATTGTCTCAATAGCTTAGGCTATTTCCTGGTCTGGTGGTGACTGTTAGTTTTCCCATTGCCTTGTTCCCTCAAAATCCTTAACTAGTGAGGTTTTTGCATTTCTTTGTAAGAACCTCCCATGAAGTTTTGGAAGAAATGTGCTTGGGCAAGTACACAGGTGGGGTATAGATCATTGAAAATAGCTGGGACAAAAAATGACTTTTCTTATGTCAGGAAAACTATATCTCTCATCTTTAATTTTCTGGGAACCTCTCACTCTTTCTGCTGATGTTACCAGCAGGCATCTGAGATATTACTGATTGTTCTCTTGAACCTAAGGAAAAGGAAATGTAGAAAGCAAAAGACAAAACTTTAAAATCTATCCTGCAACTCATCAATTCACTGCAGCCACCTCTCTGTCTTTCCCTTTCTCTTTTTCGGTCTTTCTCTCTTCTCTCTCACTTTCTCTCTCACATACGCACAACACACATGCAAATCAACTTAAAACAATTTTTAATTTTCCCTATTCCATTTTAATATACTTGAGGCATGATCATTTTCTTAGTAAATACAAGAAAAAAAAAATCTAGGATTCCATCATTCTGTGTGATTAAAGTATTGGGGAATTTACTTCTAATAGCACTAATAAAAACATATTTTATTTAAGTAATATTATATAATCAGGTGCCTGCATTTTTCTTATTCTCCAACTACTGTTATTTGGTAATTAATATTTTGTCAATCAATATTCCCCTATATCTGAATGTGTGGGCAGTGAGAGATGAGTTAGAGGCAAGGATGGTGAAAAATGGGTTACACATTAGAAGACTGAGGGCACAACCTCCCGACTTTGTGACTTCTGAGACCCTGGGCCTAATAAACCAGGAGACACTGGTACTAAAAATGTTCTCTCCTCTTCTACTACCTCTACCCCAGAGTAACCCCTAGATCTTTCATAATGCATTTGCATTGCCATCCCCATGGAAAAGAGTTGCCATGATGGTTCCAGAACAAACCTTTTAAGGTAAAAAACAACTCTTCCCACCAGGCTCCCTCAAAAAAAATTGAAAACTCCAGAATAAACCAGCTCTCTTTACACCTTAAAGACCAGGAGAATCAACAACAAATTAAGCCGAACCCACATGCAAGAAGGGAAATAATCAAGATTAAAGCAGCAGAGATCAATGAGATAGAAACTAGAGATACAGTAGAACACATCAATGAAACTAGAAGCTGAATTTTGAAAGAATCAATAAGATTGATAAACTACTGGCCAAACTAATCCAAAGGAAAAGAGAGAATACCCAAATTAATAAAGTTATGAATGAAAAGGGAAAGATCATGACTAATAGCAAGGAAATAGAAACAATCATCAGAAATTATTATCAACAGTTGTAACAGTTATATGACAATAAGTTAGGCAACCTAGACAAAATAGATGCATTCCTAGGAACCTATAAACTTCCAAAACTGAATCAGGAAGAAATTGACAACCTGAATAGACCAATATCTAGTTAGGAGATCGAAGCAGTCATCATCAAAGACCTCCCAAAAAACAAGAGCCCAGGACCTGGTGAATTCCCTGGAGAATCCTACTAAACTTTCAAAGAAGAAATAACACCTATTCTTCTGAAGCTGCTTCCAAAAATAGAAACAGAAGGCCAAACCAGGCAAAGACACCCTCCCAAAGGAGAATTTCAGACCAATACCCCTGATGAATATGGATGCCAAGATTCTCAACAAGATCCTAGCTAATAGGATCCAACAGTACACTAAAAAGATTATCCACCATGACCAGGTGGGATTTATCCATGGGATACAAGGGTAGTTCAACATTCACAAATCAGTAAATGTGATAGAACAAATCAATAAAAGAAGAGAGAATAACCACATGATCCTCTCAATTGATGCAGAAAAAGCATTTGGCAAGATACAGCATCCACTCCTGATTAAAACACTTCAAAGTACAGGGATACAGGGAACATTCCTCAACTTCATAAAATCTATCTATGAAAAACCCACAGTGAATATCATCCTCAAACAGGAAAAGCTGACAGCCTACCAACTGAAATCAGGAACACGACAAGGATGTCCACTCTAAACCCTGTTATTCCACACAGTACTAAAAGTCCTAGAAACTACAATCAGACAACACAAAGAAATAAAAGGTATTCGAATTGGCAAAAAATAAGTCAAACTCTCTCTCTTTGCAGATGACATGATACTTTATATAGAAAACCCAAAAGACTCCACCACCCCCCCCCAGCTACTAGAAGTCATAACAGCAATTCAGTAATGTGGCAGGATACATAATTAATGTACAGAAATCAGTTGATTTCCATAGAAAGGGAAATTAGAGAATTGATTCCATTTCCTATAGCACCAAGAACCATAAAATACCTTGGAATAAACGTAACCAAAGAGGTAAATGTACTTGGGGAACTACAGAATACTCATGAAAGAAACTGAAGAAGACACAAAAAGAATGAAGATCATTCCACATGCATGGATTGGAAGAATAAACATTGTGAAAATGTCTATACTGCCTAGAGCCATCTATACTTTCAGTGCTATCCTGATCAAAATTCCACTGGAACTTTTCAAAGAGCTGGAACGAACAACAACAAACAATTCCAAATAATTTGTATGGAACCAGAAGAGACCCTGAAATGATAAGGGAATGTTGAAAAAGAAAAAGCAAAACTGGGGGCTTCATGTTGCCTAATTTCAAGCTTTACTACAAAGCTGTGTTCACCAAGACAGCATGACACTGGCATAAAAACAGACATGCAGACCAGTGGAACAGAGTAGAGTGCCCAGATATGGACCATCAACTCTATGGTCAAAAAACCTTTGACAAAGCAGAGAAAATTATACAGTGGAAAAAAGACAACCTCTTCAATCAATGGTGCTGGAAAAATTGGACAGCTATGTATGGAAGAATGACACTCAACCATTCTCTTATACCATACATAAAGATAAATTCGAAATGAACAAAAGACCTCAACGTGAGGCAGGAATCTATCAAAATCCTAGAGAAGAACATAGGCAGTAACCTCTTGGACACTGGCCACAGCAAATTCTTTCAAGACATGTCCCCAAAGACAAAGGAAACAAAAGCAAAAATGAACTTTTGGGACTTCATCAAGATCAAAAGTTTCTGCACAGCAAAGGAAACAGTCAACAAAATGAAGGGACAACCCACGGAATGGGAGAAGATTTTCACAAATGACATTACAGATAAAGGGCTGATATCCAAGATCTATAAAGAACTCCTCAAACTCAACACACACAAAACAGATAATCATGTCAAAAAATGGGCAGAAGACATGAACAGACACTTCTCCAAAGAAGACATACAAAAATGGCAAACAGATGCATGAGAAAATGTTCATCATCATTAGCCATCAGGGAGATTCAAATCAAAAGCACATTGGGATACCACCTTACACAGTTAGAATGGCCACAATTAACAAGGCAATAAACAACAAGTGTTGGAGAGGATGTGGAGAATGGGGAACCCTCTTACACTATTGGTGAGAATGCCAGTTGGTGCAGCTACTTTGGGATACAGTGTGGAGACTCCTTAAGAAATTAAAATTAGAGCTACCCTATGACCCTGCAATTGCACTACTGAGTATTTACCCCTAAGATACAGATGTAGTGAAAAGAAGGGACATCTGTACCCTAATGTTTATAGCAGCAATGGCCACAGTCATTAAACTTTGGAAAGAACCAAGATGACCTTCAATGGATGAACGGATAAAGAAGATATGATCCATTTTTACAATGGAGTATTATGCTTCCTTCTGAAAGGAAGGATACCCAACTTTTGTATCAACATGGACGGGACTGGAGGAGATAATCCTGAGTGGAATAATTCAAGCAGAGATTGTCAATTTTCATATGGTTTCACTTAATTGCGGAGCATAAAGAATAACACAGAAGACACTGGGTGATCAAGAGGAGAAGTGAGTGGGGGGGAATTGGAGGGGGAGACAAACCATGAGAGACTCTGAGAAACAAACTGAGAGTTTTGAGGGGAGGGGGCAGAGGGTTGGGTAAGCCTGTTAATGGGAGTTATGGAGGGCACATATTGCATGGAGCACTGGGTGTGGTGCATAAACAGTGAATTTTGGAACCCTGAAAAAAATAAAATAAAAATGACAACAACAACAACTCCTCTTCCCAACCTGTGGTAGGAGTCCCCCAAATGATTGGAAGCAGCCTCCATTAGAGATCAATCCACTGCATGTTGAATGTCCTCCCACTTCAAAAAGACCAAGAAATATCCAATCCCAAAACAAAGGGCCAGCTCCACCTCATGGAATACCACCTGCTCTCCCTTAGAGAGTGTGCTGTTGCTTTAATAAACTTGCCTTCTGCTTTCACTTTGGGCATTGATCTCTAATTCTCACGTGCCAACAATAAAAATAATGATGGTTTACCATTACAACGCATAGAAAAGGAGGTACAGGGAAATTGAATGAAAGGGAATAACAAAGTAGGTTCATTAGTCAATCTTCCTTGTAAAAAAATTAACCTGAAAGTGCGTTTGTGCCACCTCTCTCCTGTTTGATATGATAAAGAATGACCACGATACATGAATTATAGTTCGGGGTTTTGAAAAGCATAATAGCTTTATACCAACACTTGAGCTTTTATTATTTATTTATTTATTTATTTCTTGCTAACAAGATAGCTCGATTTGATATGCGGTTCCTGACAACCAACCTCAGAAGTAATTCCATCTTCATGAGAAGTCAGAAAGAACCACAAACCAAACCTCAAAATAGATTCAAAGAGAAAATACTCTTAAAAAAATTTCCCTTCCTGGGGCACCCGAGTGGCTCAGTGAGTTTGGCTCACTGGGCCTTTGCATTCGGCTCAGGTCATGATCATAGGGCCCTGGGATTGATCCCCATGTCTGGCTCTCTGCTCAGCAGGGAGCCTGCTTCCACTTCTCTCTCTGCCTGCTCTCTGCCTACTTGTGATCTCTGTCTGTCAAATAAATAAATAAAACCTTTAAAAAAATTTTTCCCTTGGGCACCTGGGTGGCAGAGTGAGTTAAAGCCTCTGCCTTCGGCTCAGGTCATGATTCCAGGGTCCTGGGATCGAGCCTCACATCAGGCTCACTCCTCAGCAGGGAGCCTGTTTCTTCCTCTCTCTCTGCCTGCCTCTCTTCCTACTTGTGATCTCTATGAAATAAATAAATAAAATCTTTAAAAATAAAATTTCCCTTCCTATCAGAAGGAGACAAAACCACTAACAAATTCCCCAGAAAGCTTCATCTAAAAGGTTGTACTTTCTTCAGACACCCAGCAGGACCTTCTTCTCTGGGCCTTGTATTTCTTCAATGGCCTATTCCAGAGAATAAGACACTAAACTACTGAGCGCCAAGGGCCTCAGAACCACAAAAGAGATGATGAGGGGCACAAAGCACGCCTCTGGTCACCAAGAGGGTATGTAAACGTTTGCTGCTTTTCTGTACTTTTCAAAGCGGAGTTTTTAGCTGGAGGCCACTCCTTTAGGATAAATTGCTGATACCCTATAGTAAAAGCTTTTATATGACCTTTTACAAACCATTTCCTATCTTTGCATTCTATTGTGCCAAGACAGACATGGATTATTTAAAACCCTGAAGAGAGTGCTATTGCATTTAAATTGCCTGTAACCTTCGTGTAATAGATTTATGATTGATGATAGATTTAGTTAAAATATAACTGTTTTAAATATTTATTCTCAGTAAACGATTTCAAACTATGCTCATTTAAGTAAGTTGGTGCATAATCCCTTTTCTATTAAACCATAGTGCAAGGACCAATGCCGCGCTTCCAAGAGAACCCCAAGCTCTTTTTGTAGAATGGCCATATGCCTATGTATCAGGCGTCCTCTTTTCACTCGCTTTGTGGAGCACCTACCATGGAGGTCATGTAATAACCAATAACCAAAAAACAAACAAAAAACCCAAACATCCAGGTCGAAGTGATTCGCGCGTGCCATCATGCAATGGCGGACCCTGCCTGGAGACTAGGAGACTGCTCAAACAGATCGCGGGCAGGCATCTCAGCCCAGGCCTGTGCTGGGGAAGCTGGTTCCAGGCTTTGGGCACAATCAGGAAGCCATCAAAGTGACCCGAGAGTGCAGCCAGGTTTAGGGCTGATGATCTTTTTGCAGCCAGGCATCGCGCAGACACCTGCTCGGGGAGCCAGTCTAGGAGGCCGCTGAGCGCTGGCACTGGCCACACTCGCAGACCCCGGGGCTTCACCTCGTGCCCAGGCCCGGGCCTCCGCCTCAGGAAGGAGGGGGGCGGGGGCGGGGGCTGCCCGGAGAAGGGGCTTTGCTAATTGCCGAAGCGGGAAGTGAGCTCGCGGAGGACGTGGTGGAGAGTCTGGGAGGAGGTGGAGGGGCTGGCGGAGGAGGGGCGTGCAGCGTGGAGGTGCTGTGCTGCGCCCCAGTAGGGACTGGAGGACCCACAGGTCTGGCCACCCATGCGCTCCTGCGCTCCAGCCCAGCCCTGGAGCCGCGCTGCCCCCTCGCAGCCCCATGGCTTCTCCAGACGACCCTCTGCATGCAGATAAATTGAAACCGCGCGCGCCCTCACCTGGAGCAGAAAGCGCGGGCCGCGAGCTCGCAGGGGTGTGGGGACCCAGCCTCCCGCAACCCCTGGGGCACCGGGACCACCCCGGACGCCGCGCCGCACCAGGGTCCGCACGGGATAGGGCCGGGGATGTCGCCGCCGAGGTGTGCCCCGCCAGCGGGCGCACTAGACCCCATCGTTGGGCACCCCCATGCGCGCGTGCCAATGTCCCCCTTCCCCTCGTCTCCCGCCATGGCCCCCCCCCGCTTTTGTTCTGGACTTGGGATCCCAGGTGGAAACTAGTCCCTCAGACCCTGGCAGCAAGGAGCGCAGGGAGGGATTCTCCGTTTTTCCACCCCTGGCTCTTCCTCTCTCCACATTCACATGCCTTCTGGCGTCCCTTTCCTCTCCTCATTGTCACTTTTATTAAATGGTTTTGTTCTGCATGTTGACCCGCAGAGCGATTTCATGAATGAATATACAGGAAACTGAGTTGGAGCCCACCTGTGAGAGCCCACCTGTGGAGGCCTCTCATTAGAATGGTCTCTGGTTCTAGCCTCAGTTCAGAATACTGCGTGTACCTGAGGACCGAGTCCAGATGTTTCTTTCATCTCTGACTTGAATTTGAAATCCTAACGTCACTATGACCTGGGAAGCCGAGGTCCACAGCATCTTCATCTGAAATTCCACTAGAGCTCCCATTTACCTAGTGCCCAGCCTGAGTCTGTTTTCCACTACTGTCAGGGTTCTAGAAGTTCATGCACTGCCCACCACTGACAGTAGGGGCATCTCTCTGTCCAGATTTTCCCTTTACATAAGGAGGTCAGTTACAGGAGATTAGGGCCCACTCTAAGGACCTCACTGTAATGTGATTGCATCTGTAAGGACTCTAGTTCCAAATAAGGTCACGTTCTGTGGTACCAGAGATAAGGACAGCAGCAAGGTTTCTGGGGGAAATGCAGGTCAGCTCTTAACAGTCCACTCTCTGGCTCTCCAAATTCGTGTCCTCCTTGTGTGCAAAATACCTTCACCCAATGCCCTCCAAAGCACTAATCATCCCAGAATCAACTCAAAATCTGAAATCTCATCTGTCCTCCTCCACTCAAAGACCCAGATCTCACCCAGACCATGGGGCCTGAGGACTGCATCCAGAAGCCACAATCTCCTGGTAAAGCTGCCCATCAGGTCCTGACATCACCCTCATTCGTCCCAGCAGCCGAGGGCCTACAGTTCCCATTGACAGTTTCTCAGAGGAAGTTTGAAGACCACCTCAGAGGACGTTCTTTGGGAGTGGATGAAGAGGGAAGGGGGTCAGAGCCTCCTGCCATTCCCAGGGCACCCAGAACCCAGAGAGTGAGATCTTGGGTGCTTTCTAGTGACAGATTCAAGGCAATTCTTCGACTTTAGGACTTCAGAGTTAACTTAGTTTTCATTTGTGATTATTATTTTTGTGTGGGGGCCATAGCTTTTCTTTTGACCTATGGCTGTTTTCACTCCCGGTTCTGAAGAACCCTGTTGAGGACTCTGAATGCTCTCAGAGCAGCAGTACTGGGGGACAGTGTGGACACATGGTTTGGTTTCTCCTCTGGCCCGATTCTGCGGCAGCCCCGCTCTGTCCTCCTCAGACTTCAGCGCAATAGATGAATAAGTGGAGAAAGGACCAGGGGGTCAGGAAGGTGGCCACCGAAGAGTGACTTCTCTGGAGGGTGGCTGAGCTAGTGAGTGAGCGTGTTAGTCCAGCTCTGCCTGCAGTCTGGATGGAGCTGAACAGGGGCCAGGGAAGGGGAGGAGGAGCAGAGAGCAGGGACAAAGTGACCAAAGAGGAGATTCAGATGAAGGGAAGTAATTGGGAGGAAAGAGAAGTAACTCTAGAAGACAGGCATGTAAGAAAGGAAAAGGGATGAAGTGGGCATCGAGAAAGGGCACCACCAGGGAAGGAGAGAGGGGAAGGGAAGAGGGAGGGAGGGAGGAAAGGGGAAAGGAAGAAGGGAGGAGTCAGCACACCAGGGCTCCCCCTGCATCTGAAGAAGAGGTGGCTGGTCTGGCTTGTCAAACAGGGTGCTCACTCTTTGGTCCCAGTTTCTGCTCCCAGTGCTACTGGGCTTTGCAAGGAAGGCAGGCTGTCCCCTGGGACCCACTGGAGCCCACTGGAGCCCACAGGAGGGTGGGAGAGGTAAGATGCCACGGGGTCCTGTCCTGAGCTGCTCCTAGCTGCTAGCCTCACCACATGGTGCAAGACGGACCCCAGAACAAAGGAAGGACACAGGCCCACATGTCTGCCGGTGGCCCTGGGCACTTAGCTCATCGCAGTGAACCACACACGCCTCCTCAACCCAGGCTTTCAAAGCCTGCTTCTTTGTTCCTGGCTTTCATGTCTGTAGGAACATGAGCCAGATCTAACTCATCTCCGACAGACAATTCTGACTCACCCCGTGTCAGATTTTTATTAGTGGCTGTGATAGAGTAAGATAGCAATGCTCCAACAAACGGACTATTGCCTCCCACGTGACCTCAACAGTCTTATACATTTTCTTAGCGAAAAAATCTTGTCTCCTTCCATTAAGCTCATAACGTGGTCTAATGTATACATGTGCCTTCGTTAGATGTGAAGCGATACAGAGGTCCTTTTTTTTTTTTTTAATTTTAAGGTAAAGTCAGTAAACACATCTAACTTGACGAATACGTCTCTAAAATGTCAATCCAGGCAAAGCTTTTTCTGCCTACAGTTTGGAGCCTACGTGGTGACATTTTTAAAATGCTTTCAGTCCCTCAGTGAGGCTCTTAGAAGCTAGCCAGGGCTTACTACGTGCCAGGCACCGTGTCAGGTGTTGGAGCTAAATGGATGGAGAGCTTGGAGGCAGGCTGGGGAGGGACATCCGTGACACAACCACAGCTAGAAATGGAGGCCAGTGCTAGAAAAGAGAGAGCAGGCTGCATGGAGAGTGTGTACCATGGGGCTTGTGAGCTCACGAATAAGTGGGAGTAACTGGAGTGGGGAGACGGGGGAGAGGAAGAGGGTCTTCCCATCAATGGGAATCACCTGTGCTTGGAGGCAGGCGCCATGAGGGGTCTCCACAGGAAGAGGGAGGCAGCGTGTGGTTGAAGGGCAGAAAGACAGGGCAGAACAGGCATCAGTCAGTTGGAAGGGTAGGAAGAGATAGATGGGAGGGTTATGGATGCCTTTGGAGGACTGAGAATTTGTTAGAAGATCAGTGCAGATTTCTATGGAGACAAAGGCCAGGAACTGATAGTTCTTTGAAAGGTCACTCTGGCTGCCTTTTGGCAAAGGGGTTGGTAAAAGGCACCTGCAGGTGTGAACACACCAGGTGGGAGGTGAGTGCAGGAAATCAGGTGAGGGAGCATGGGAACTTGGTCCGGGGGTATATAAGGGAAAATAGCCTTTAATGAGTTCCACAAATTGGCACCAGCTGTAGCTTCATTACAGTGCTGGAAGGGGTAGGTGGGTGTGTCCTGGAGGTTACAGAAATTACATGAGAAAGGGAAGTCTTTTTAGATCTTTTTTCCAACTAGAGGAATTCTCACCTTATTGATAGAATTCCAGAGTGGGAACGGATGGACATGAGGACATCTTTGAAATGTCTGAATATGTTCTTCGACATCTTCCCGCTTCGGCAATTAGCAAAGCCCCTTCTCCGGGCCACCCCCGCCCCCTCCTTCCTGAGGCGGAGGTCCAGGCCTGGGCACGGGGTGAAGCCCTGGGTGCCTGCGAGTGTGGCCAGCGCCAGCTCTCAGTGGCCTCCTAGCCTGGCTCCCCCAGCAGGTATCCGCGCGCAGCCTGGCTGCGAAAAGATCATCAGCCCTAAACCCCAGCTGCACTCTCGGGTCACTTCGATGGCTTTCTGATTGCGCCCGAAGGGAGGAACCAGTTTCCCCAGCACAGGCCTGGGCTGAGATGCCTGCCTGCTATTTGAGCAGTCTCCTGGTCTCCAGGCAGGGTCTGCCTTTGCATGATGGCAGGCGCGAATAACTTCGACGGGGATGTTACGGTTTTTGTCTGTTTTTTGTCATTGGTTATTACATGACGTCCATGGTAGGTGCTCCACAAAGCGAGTGAAAAGAGGACACCTGATACATACGCATATGGCCATTCTAGAAGAGCTTGGGGTTCTCTCGGAAGCGCGGCATTGGTCCTTGCACTATGGTTTAATAGAAAAGGGATTATGCACCAAGTTACTTAAATGAGCATAGGTTGAATCGTTTACTGAGAATAAATATTTAAAATAGTTATATTTACTAAATCTATCATCAATCATAAATCTATTGCATGAAGGTTACAGGCAATTTAAATGCAATAGCACTCTCTTCAGGGTTTTAAATAATCCGTGTCTGTCTTGGTACATGAGAATGCAAAGATAGGAAATGGTTTGTAAAAGATCATATAATAGCTTTTACTATAAGGTATCAGCAGTTTATTCTAAAGGAGTGGCATCCAGCTAAAAACTCAGCTTTGAAAAATGCAGAAAAGCAGCAAACGTTTACATACCCTCTTGGTGACCAGAGGCATGCTTTGTGCCCCTCATCATCTTTTTCGTGGTTCTGAGGCCCTTGGCGCTCAGTAGTTTAGTGTCTTATTCTCTGGAATAGGCCATTGAAGAAATACCAGGCCCAGAGAAGAAGGTCCTGCTGGGTGTCTGAAGAAAGTACAACCTTTTAGATGAAGCTTTCTGGGGTATTTGTTAGTGGTTTGATCTGCTTCTGATAGGAAGGGAAATTTTTTTTTTTAAGATTTTATTTATTTATTTGACAGACAGAGATCACCAATAGGCAGAGAGCAGGCAGAGAGAGAAGTGGAAGCAGGCTCCCCGCTGAGAAGAGAGCCAGACATGGGGCTCAATCCCAGGACCCTAGGATCATGACCTGAGCCGAACGCAGAGGCTTTAACACACTGATCCACCCAGGCGCCCCGGATGGGAAATTTTTTAAAGAGTATTTTCTCTTTGAATCTCTTTTGAGGTTTGGTTTGTGGTTCTTTCTGACTTCTCGTGAAGATGGAATTACTTCTGAGGTTGGTTGTCAGGAACCGCATATGAAATCGAGCTATCTTGTTAGCATAAGATAAATAAATAAATAAATAAAAGCTGAAGTGTTGGTATAAAGCTATTATGCTTTTCAAAACCCCGAACTATAATTCATGTATCGTGGTCATTCTTTATCAGATCAAACAGGAGAGAGGTGGCAGAAACGCACTTTCAGGTTAATTTTTTTACAAGGAAGATGGACTTATGAACCTACTTTATTATTCCCTTTCATTCAATTTCCCTGTACCTCCTTTTCTATGAATTGTAACGGTAACCCATCATTATTTTTATTGTTGGCACGTGCTTTGTGAACCATAAAGTGTACATTATAAATGGGAGTGCTTTTCTTTTTTTGCAGTTTACAAAAAACTAATTTTTTAAATTTATTTTTTATTTATTTTCAGCATAACCGTATTCATTCTTTTTGCACCACACCCAGTGCTCCATGCAAGCAGTGCCCTCTATAATACCCACCACCTGGTACCCCAACCTCCCAACACCCCGCCCCTTCAAAACCCTCAGATTGTTTTTCAGAGTCCATAGTCTCTCATGGTTCAGCTCCCCTTCCAATTTCTCCCACCTCCCTTCTCCTCTCTAACTCCCCATGTCCACGAAAAACTAATTTAAAAAACATTCATCCACCAGAGTACCCAAAGGGCTCCCACATAAACTATCTGTCGTTACATTATGTCATTCTGCTTTCGCTTCTATTGCTGTCCAAACAATGTTTTAAAACATTCTTTAAAATGGGCCTTTTTAACAAGATTTTTACAAAAGATTTTATTTATTCATTTGTCAGAGATAGCACAAGCAGAGGGAGAAGCAGGCAGAGTGGGAAGCAGGCTCCTGGTAAGCAAGGAGCCTGATGGGGGACTCGATCCCAGGATGCTGGGATTATGACCTGAGCTGGAGGTAGACAATTAAACAACTGAGCCATCCATGTGTCCCTGAAATGGGCATTTTTGACATTGCCTGATAGCACCTACACACTCATGAATCTCAGATTCATGATACATGGGGCTAGTGGACTTGACAATCATGGAGTCAAGCATGCTGGATTTGACTCACGGGTCTGTCACTGTGAATTTGGGTGGCTTCTAAACTTGCTACATAGAAACCCAAGCATGTAAGAATTTGCAGGATTGTGACAGTTCAGTGGTATAATGTATACATAAAAATACCTAAACCAGTGTCTCTCACAAAGTAGGTACAAATAGACCAGCTCCCTTCCTGCCTTCATTCTGTCCTTGGAATTCCGTCCCTTGGGAGAAGTTCCTACTGCCCTTGTTACAAGAAATAAACGATATTTACTACACTGTTGGTGCATAGCATGGATCAATACATTGAGTGATAGTATTAACATACTTCTTGAACTGCCCATTGCCCCCCCAAGCACCAAATAAAATGTCATGCTCTGGGGAAACCAAAGTGAGAGGTCCCCAACTTTTAGGAGTTATGGACAGGAGAGAGATGCAAATACTGTGTCAGTGTAGAACCAGGATAACTAATGCTTAAACCAGGAAGATAATGTGTGTGTGGAAGAAAGGCATTGATGATGTATAAAGCCATTTGGCTGGGTGGTGACTACCCTCAGACTGACAATTTGCCATGAAAGCTTCCAGGCAAATTTGAGATCTTTATTAGTGACAATATGGCTATAGCCTTAAGGGGAAGAAAAAAAAAAAAAAAACCAAAAACCAAAAACACACATACACATAAACTGTTGGTCTTGTGTCTTTTCACAAATAATGAGTTATCAGAAATTTTATCTTTAAATGGGGAAAAAACAGCAACTGAAAATGTATTTCATTTGATTCATCACAGAATATGGTGTTTTTGTTCATTTCACACCATTTTTTGTTAAGTTTTATTTAAATTAATGCAATCTGAGATAAAATGTTAATATTCCTGAGGGTATGGACATTGTATACAAATGAACCCAGCTAAGTGGGCTCCTGGACAGGGTCTGATCTATTTATAAAAGTAGCTGGAGCTAAGTGGTTTGTTCCAGAAGAAGATAACGCCTTCCCTCCATTGCATTTGCCTTCTACAGCCTAAGTGGGAGTTAATACGTTCACTTGTCTCCTTCAATTTTGTCCAGAGTGTGTTAAAGCAGTCATAGGGGACCTGGGTGGTTTTGCCGTCTGCCTGCCTTCTCATAACAATGCCCCAGTTTTCTCCTGGAGAATCAACGTTCCCGCTTTCAGTCCATGCACTTAGGTAGCGGCAACTTCACACTGGCTCCTGACTCTAGCAGTGGCATGTCACCCACTAATGGCCTTTGAGAACATCACTGAGTGAGCCGTAAGTTTAGTAGATGGACGAGACCTTTGCTGGGTCGGTGAGGAGGTGGGTCTCTGAATAACTAGCCCGAGATCCACTTGTGTGTGGTGGAACAAATGAGCAGTGATGTGTTGGCCAGAGTACCCATCCTAGAGAGCCCTGAATGCCAGACAAAAGCATTTGAGACTATTTTTTCAGGCAACAGGAAGCCAGGAAGCTAGTTTTGAAAAGCAGCACATGAAAATTTGTGTTTTTGGAAGATTAGTGGGGCAGCTGTGTGTACGATAGGGTGGAGGGAGGAGAGATTGCAATCCCTGAGTGCATTTAATATTTATGATGCAGTGTAATTTATTATGAAGTTGAATTTGCATCCTTATCCAAACGTAAGGGAAACTCCTGTCCAAAACTGTAAATGTTTTTTTTTGGTTGCCTTTTTTTTTAAAGATTGTATTTATTTATGTGACACAGAGAGAGATCACAAGCAGGCAGAGAGGCAGGCAGAAAGAGAGAGAGAGATGCAGGCTCCCGGCTGAGCAGAGAGACTGATGCGAGACTTGATCCCAGGACCTGAGATCATGACCCGAGCCAAAGGCAGAGGCTTAACCCACTGAGCCACCCCGGTGCCCCTGGTTGCCTTTTTAAGCATTCCTTGTCTCACATGAAGTGATTACAAATTTGCAGATGTGCATTAAAATGATGTATTCCAAAATGTTAACAGAGGAATTAAAAAACTTATTAAGTAAAATATTATCATTTTTGTTGATTTGAAGCCTATTTGACAAGGGACATAGCATTCTGGTGCATATATGTAAACATGAATAATTATTTTTTTTTTAAAATCTTTATTTATTTATTTGACAGAGATCACAAGTAGGCAGAGACAGGCAGAAAGAGGGAGGGGGAAAAAGGTTCCCCGCTGAGCAGAGAACCTGATGTGGGGCTTGATCCCAGGACCCTGAGATCATGACCTGAGCTAAAGACAGAGGCTTAATCCGCTGAGCCACCCAGGTGCCCCTAAACATGAATAATTCTTTTTTTTTAAGATTTTATTTATTCCTTTGACAGAGACAGATCAGAAGTAGGCAGAGAGGAAGGCAGAGAGTGGAGGAAGCAGGCTCCCTGCCAAGCAGAGAGCCCGATGCGAGACTCGATCCCAGGACCCTGAGATCATGACCCGAGCCAAAGGCAGAGGCTTAACCCGCTGAGCCACCCAGGTGCCCCTAAACATGAATAATTCTTAAAGGTTCCTCTACTCACTTATATAGAAGCCCTTTTCCAAACAGAAGATTAAATCTCTCTTGGCTACTCTTACCAGCTTATTCTGAATTATTTTCCATCCAGAAGCATGAACCTGAAAACCACAGTTTTTACAAGGTGTTTGGTTTTCCAGCAAGAGAATCACATAATTTGTGGTGATTCAGTGTGGTGTGTTGCTAAAAGCATTTCCAATGCTGTGGTTACAAGAGGGTAGTGCAGAGAGGTAAGGAAACAGGAGAAAAGGATAGGGCTCTCTAATGAGCACTTTATTCCAGAATTTTCCTCCAGCCTTGGGAGCTCACCACTCACAAGTGTGTGCTGGTGCCTTGATCTCATGGGCCACAGTGCTCAGCATCTTCCAGCTGCTTTTTTAGTGAATACATATGTAACAATTGATTCCTTGCCCCGGACTTTGAGAGAAAAATCTGTTCAGAGGGATGGACACTCTGAACTAACACCAGAAAACACTCTCTGTAGTCTTCTTGTTAAATGAAAAAATATGGTTAAAACACTTTTGACCGTCTACTACGTACAGCAAAATGTAAATCTTAATTGAAATATGTCCTCTCAGCTGTGCTTAAGCAACTGAGTCCTGAGCTTTTCAGGTTTTCAGTCTGAAAGAGTACACTTCTGGTGCTCTGAAAGGGAAGAGAAAGGACACGGTGTTCTCCATATAAAATTTATCAAGCAATTATCTCCTAACACCTTCCTATCCAAATTACCTGATATGCTCTTCCTACTCCTTTATTCCACATTACTGCCTTTTCCAGGATTCTGTCTCACATCACAACATGTCTTCTGTTATTTTCTTCTTGCAAGCAAATTTTGTTTTCTCCATCTAAAAAAATCAACAATCATTGGGTATTTCAATTCCCATTTTCCACAAATGCATTGATTCTTCTTATCTATTACTCTTTTCTCATACTCAGTGTCTTTGTCTTTATGGGGTTTGTACTTTGCCTTTCCCCATCCTTTACTGCCATTATATAATCAAATCTAATAACTTCTTAGAGAAAGTTAAAAATTCCTGCATAGCCACACGTGAACACAAAGTCACTGATTTTTAGCAAACCTATAAGATAGTCAGACATCCATTCAATTTCTTTTTTTTTAAGATTTTATTTATTTATTTGACAGAGAGAGATGACAAGCAGCCAGAGAGGCAGGCAGAGAGAGAGGAGGAAGCAGGCTCCCTGCTGAGCAGAGAGCCCAATTTGGGGCTCGGTCCCAGGACCCTGGGATCATGACCTGAGCCGAAGACAGTGGCTTAACCCACTGAGCCACCCAGGCGTCCCTCCATTCAATTTCTTAACTGAATCTCAAATGCATCCTGAGTTCTAACCTAAACCTAAGTTCTACTTCTTACACGTTGTTATATGACCAAATTCTTTCAGTTCAGTATTTTGTAACATTTAAATATTAATCAATTGATGCTTTGTCTGTGTATTTCTATGAAAATAATTTGAATACTGTATATTTATTGTTATATTTATAGATTTATAATCAAAGTTTCATCAGTTGAAGTTTTTAGAAATTTCAGATATAATGATTAACCTAAAATGATACTGCCTCAAATCCCTCTGATATCAAGGCCCAACACCTGATTATAGCCAAAACTGTGGTGGATAGTTCCATGGGAAATTGCAGTTACTTAACACTGATAGCATCTCATGTTCTCTCTCTCATTTTAGAATGTCTCCAACACAACCAAAAGTGTAGGAGAGTTAATGTCCTCTGAGGACAGCTCTCAGTGAAGTGGAAATAAGAGCCATAGATAAAATTGTCAGTTTTCTGGTCTTCATGAGGACAACTTAAAGAAGTTTCTCAGGACCTTTCAGTAAAAGCAAGCCTTCATTTTCTATCCACAACAATTATATCAACAATGTACCTCTTTGACAAAGTTGCTTCTTCACTGTCTCACTTTCCCATTCTTTTCTACCTTGGATAATCTCCCAGATAAACTAACAGTACTCAAATCCTTTGTCCTACTCTTTGCTCTCAGGATAAAGGGAGCCAAAAGACTTAGATTAATATCTAGTTCTGAATGGGATCTTAGAGCTATTTCTGTGCAGATTTTCATAAACATAGGGACCTTTGAATTATCAGGCTATAAATAAGTTCTAAATGGAGGGGGAAAAGCAAAAAGTAGAAATTTTTATGTTTGATTTTTAATCATGATTAATTGACTTTATTGATTATTAAAAATACTAACACTATAAAAGTGTGAATCTTTGTAAAACAATGTCATAATGTAAGAAATAGGTTGCATAGTCCTTTTGAGAATATTAAACCAAGTGTTCAGGTGCCATCTAAGTTCTTGTTTAATCCAGAACTTTGGTGTGCATTATCTTGAGGAATAGGATTTTGAAGTCCGGACAAATTAACAGAAAACTGATCCAAATGTGTGTGTGTTTATATTTCTGCTTTTGTTGTAAAAATCAAAGTTTGATTGCTGGTATAAAATGGTAAAACTAATAATGTTCATGGACTCTATTATAAATTTTCTAATCATTAAACTGGAGTGTGAACATAACTTGCCCACCAGACATCTAAACCCTCATCAGCCTCATCCTGCTTGGGGCATCTCCACCCTCGATGGCATGGTCAGGTCCTCTTTACACACAGACACACAGACACCCAGAGGCACACACACACACACACACACACACACACACACACACATACAGAGATGGGGAGGAGACCTAGGGCTACACCGGTTGATCAGAAGGTGTGGGACTCTCTGACTCTGAGTCCCCTGGTGTCACCTTTTTATTTTAGTAGCCAAAGGGCCTGAGGCGTTGGGGAAACCTGATATGACCGGCCAGGGAGGGGACGTGTCTGGCGGCCGAGCTCTCTTCTCCCTACATCCTCTCGGCTTCAGTACAGCAGAAGAACATGTCGCTTCCTTTAGGATGTGCCTAGAAATGAGCTGGGCAGGGGGGTTTTCTCTGTAATGGGTTGCCTGGTTACGTGGGTTCCAATTTCCGTTGGGCTCTGTCGTCAGGGAAGTGAGGTCACCACTGCCTGGGGGCTCCTTACCGAACTTCCTGCTGTACCTGAGCTCTCCCTGAGCCGCCGTTCCCCAAAACTCTCAATGCTCACCCTCCACTCAATGCAGTGCCAATCCAATGGCCCCCATACAGCCTCCCCCCAGCCCCTGGCAGGCCTGGGTGCAGCTGTTGTCCCCGCTGGAGGCAACAGAGCTGGGTTTAGACTAGTTTAGTGTTAGGGTTAGAGTTAAGAAAGACTTAGGATCAGGGTTAGGGTTAGACGAGCTTGGGGTCAGGGTTAGCGTAAGGCTTAGGGTATGGGTCAGGGTAAGGGTTAGGTTCATGGTTAGGTTTAGGGTCAGGCTCACAGTAGGGTCACGGTTAGGGTTACGGTCAGAGTCAGGGTCAGTGTCAGTGTTAGTGACGATTTGGTTTAGGGTCAGGTTCAGGGTCATGGTCAGATTTAGGGTCATGGTCACGTTTAGGTTTGGGGGCAAGGTTCATGTCAGGGTCAGGATTTGGTTTGGGACAGGTTTAGTGTCAGGGTTAGGGTCAGGGTCTGGGTTAGGTTCATGGTTATGGTAAGGTCAGCTTTATGTTTAGGTTCTGTTTTATGAGTAGGTTCAGGATCAGGGTGAGCTTTAGGCTTAAGATTCTGTTTAGGATCACGGATTGGGTCACAGTTAGGTTTACATTCAGGGTTAGGGTCAGTGTTAAGGTCAAGGCCAGGGTCAGGTTTAAGGTTAAGGTCAGACATTGGCAAACTTCAGAGTTAGGTTTATGATCAGCGTCAGGATTATTGTTAATGTGGGGTTAGGGTTAGGGTTAGAGGTAGGTGGAGGGTTAGACCGGGTTAGGGTCAGTATCAGGGTTAATGTTAGGGGTCAGTTTTAGGGTTAGGTTCAGCGTTAGGTTTCGGGTCAGGGCCCGTGTTAGTGTCATGGTCAGGGTTACGTTTAGGGTTAGAGTTAGGGTCAGGCTCACAGTCAGGGTCACTGTTAGTGTTAGGGTCGTGGTCAGGGTCACTGTTAGGGTCAGGGTTAGGTTTATGGACTTTGCCTGGGTCAGGGTCTGGGGGTGAAGTGTAGCGCCAGTGTCAGCTTTACGATCAGGATCAGGTTTGGTTTAAAGTCCTCATTCGGGTCAGCGACAGGGTTATGTAGTGGTCAGTGTTCGGGTCATGGTTAGGTTTAGGGTCAGGGCCAGGTTCAGGTTTAGGGTCAGGGTCTGGTCTAGGCAAAGATCATGGTTAGGGTTATGAGCATAATCAGGTATAGGTTCAGGGTTATTGTTAAAGTTTAGGGTTAGTGTTGGTGTTAGCGTTTGGTTGACGGTTAGGGTTAGAACTTGTTAGGATCAGGGTCCGTGGTAGGGTTAGGGGTTACTCTGAGGGTTAGGTCAGCGATAGGATTCGGGGGAGGGCCCGTGTTAGTGTCAGGTTCAGGGTTACATTTAGGGTTAGAGTTAGGGTAAGGCTCACAGTCCGGGTCAGGTTTAGTGTTCGGGTCAGTGTCGGCGTCACTGTTAGGGTCAGGGTTAGGTTTATGGTCATGGTCTAGGTCAGGGTCAGGGTGATGTTTAGCGCCACTGTCCGTTTTAGGGTCAGGTTCAGGTATTGGTTTAAATTCCGCATTCGGGTCAGGGACAAGGTTATGTAGTATTCAGTGTTAGGGTCATGGTTAGGATTAGGGTCAGGGTCAGGGTCAGGTGAAGGTCATGGACAGGGGCAGGTTTAGCGTCAGGCTTTGGTTTAGGGTCAATGTTCGGTTCAGTGTCACAGTTAAGTTTTGGCGGTAGTGTTTGGGATTGGGGTTAGGGTTAGAGTTAGAAGTAGGGTTATGGTTAGCTTTAGGGTTAGTCAGCGTAAGGTCAGGGTTAGGGTTTTGTTTGGCATAGGGGTTAGTTTTAGGGTCAGGGTCAGCGTTAGGTTTAGGTTCAGGGTCCTTATTAGGGTCATGGTTAGAGTTACCTTTAGGTTTAGGGTTAGGGTCAAGCTCACAGTCTCGGTCCGTGTTAGGGTTAGGGTCAGGGTTAGGTCAGCATCAGGGTTAGGATTAGGGTCAGGGTCAGGGTCATGGTTAGGTATGAGTCTTGGTTACAGTAATATCAACGTTAGGTTTAGATTCAGGGTACACATCAGGGTCAGTGCCAGGCTTAGTTTTAGGTTTAGGGTTCAGGTCGGGATCACAGACAGGGTCAGTGTCAGGGTCAGGGTTTGGGTTAGGGTTTGGGGCAGGCTCACAGTCAGTGTCAGGGTCAGGGTTAGAGGTTACTGTTAGGGTGAGCCCCGCTCCTGGGTCATGGACCCATCCGTTCAGGGTCTCAGGATAAACCCTGGGCAGAAGGGTGTAGACCCTCCACCCGATCCCACTTAACCAGCCTTAAACTGGGGTGTGAACATAACTTGCCCACCAGACATCTAAACCCTCATCAGCCTCATCCTGCTTGGGGCATCTCCACCCTCGATGGCATGGTCAGGTCCTCTTTACACACAGACACACAGACACCCAGAGGCACACACACACACACACACACACACACATACAGAGATGGGGAGGAGACCTAGGGCTACACCGGTTGATCAGAAGGTGTGGGACTCTCTGACTCTGAGTCCCCTGGTGTCACCTTTTGATTTTAGTAGCCAAAGGGCCTGAGGCGTTGGGGAAACCTGATATGACCGGCCAGGGAGGGGACGTGTCTGGCGGCCGAGCTCTCTTCTCCCTACATCCTCTCGGCTTCAGTACAGCAGAAGAACATGTCGCTTCCTTTAGGATGTGCCTAGAAATGAGCTGGGCAGGGGGGTTTTCTCTGTAATGGGTTGCCTGGTTACGTGGGTTCCAATTCCGTTGGGCTCTGTCGTCAGGGAAGTGAGGTCACCACTGCCTGGGGGCTCCTTACCGAACTTCCTGCTGTACCTGAGCTCCCTGAGCCGCCGTTCCCCAAACTTCTCAATGCTCACCCTCCACTCAATGCAGTGCCAATCCAATGGCCCCCATACAGCCTCCCCCCAGCCCCTGGCAGGCCTGGGTGCAGCTGTTGTCCCCGCTGGAGGCAACAGAGCTGGGTTTAGACTAGTTAGTGTTAGGGTTAGAGTTAAGAAAGACTTAGGATCAGGGTTAGGGTTAGACGAGCTTGGGGTCAGGGTTAGCGTAAGGCTTAGGGTATGGGTCAGGGTAAGGGTTAGGTTCATGGTTAGGTTTTAGGGTCAGGCTCACAGTAGGGTCACGGTTAGGGTTACGGTCAGAGTCAGGGTCAGTGTCAGTGTTAGTGACGATTTGGTTTAGGGTCAGGTTCAGGGTCATGGTCAGATTTAGGGTCATGGTCACGTTTAGGTTTGGGGGCAAGGTTCATGTCAGGGTCAGGATTTGGTTTGGGGGACAGGTTTAGTGTCAGGGTTAGGGTCAGGGTCTGGGTTAGGTTCATGGTTATGGTAAGGTCAGCTTTATGTTTAGGTTCTGTTTTATGAGTAGGTTCAGGATCAGGGTGAGCTTTAGGCTTAAGATTCTGTTTAGGATCACGGATTGGGTCACAGTTAGGTTTACATTCAGGGTTAGGGTCAGTGTTAAGGTCAAGGCCAGGGTCAGGTTTAAGGTTAAGGTCAGACATTGGCAAACTTCAGAGTTAGGTTTATGATCAGCGTCAGGATTATTGTTAATGTGGGGTTAGGGTTAGGGTTAGAGGTAGGTGGAGGGTTAGACCGGGTTAGGGTCAGTATCAGGGTTAATGTTAGGGGTCAGTTTTAGGGTTAGGTTCAGCGTTAGGTTTCGGGTCAGGGCCCGTGTTAGTGTCATGGTCAGGGTTACGTTTAGGGTTAGAGTTAGGGTCAGGCTCACAGTCAGGGTCACTGTTAGTGTTAGGGTCGTGGTCAGGGTCACTGTTAGGGTCAGGGTTAGGTTTATGGTCTTTGCCTGGGTCAGGGTCAGGGTGAAGTGTAGCGCCAGTGTCAGCTTTATGATCAGGATCAGGTTTGGTTTAAAGTCCTCATTCGGGTCAGCGACAGGGTTATGTAGTGGTCAGTGTTCGGGTCATGGTTAGGTTTAGGGTCAGGGCCAGGTTCAGGTTTAGGGTCAGGGTCTGGACTAGGCAAACATCATGGTTAGGGTTATGAGCATAATCAGGTATAGGTTCAGGGTTATTGTTAAAGTTTAGGGTTAGTGTTGGTGTTAGCGTTTGGTTGACGGTTAGGGTTAGAACTTGTTAGGATCAGGGTCCGTGGTAGGGTTAGGGGTTACTCTGAGGGTTAGGTCAGCGATAGGATTCGGGGGAGGGCCCGTGTTAGTGTCAGGTTCAGGGTTACATTTAGGGTTAGAGTTAGGGTAAGGCTCACAGTCCGGGTCAGGTTTAGTGTTCGGGTCAGTGTCGGCGGCGTCACTGTTAGGGTCAGGGTTAGGTTTATGGTCATGGTCTAGGTCAGGGTCAGGGTGATGTTTAGCGCCACTGTCCGTTTTAGGGTCAGGTTCAGGTATTGGTTTAAAGTCCGCATTCGGGTCAGGGACAAGGTTATGTAGTATTCAGTGTTAGGGTCATGGTTAGGATTAGGGTCAGGGTCAGGGTCTGGTGAAGGTCATGGACAGGGTCAGGTTTAGCGTCAGGCTTTGGTTTAGGGTCAATGTTCGGTTCAGTGTCACAGTTAGGTTCTGGCGGTAGTGTTTGGGGATGGGGGTTAGGGTTAGAGTTAGAAGTAGGGTTATGGTTAGGTTTAGGGTTAGTCAGCGTAATGTCAGGGTTAGGGTTTTGTTTAGCGAAGGGGTTAGTGTTAGGGTCAGGGTCAGCGTTTGGTTTAGGTTCAGGGTCCTTTTTTAGGGTCATGGTTAGGGTTACCTTTAGGTTTAGGGTTAGGGTCAGGCTCACAGTCACGGTCAGGGTTAGAGTTAGGGTCAGGGTTAGGTCAGCATCAGGGCGAGGATTAGGGTCATGGTCAGGGTCATGGTTAGGTATGAGTCTTGGTTTCAGTAATATCAATGTTAGGTTTAGGTTCAGGGTACCCATCAGGGTCAGTGCCAGGCTTAGGTTTAGGTTTAGGGTTCAGGTCAGGATCACAGACAGGGTCAGAGTCAGGGTTTGCGTTAGGGTTTGGGGCAGGCTCACAGTCAGTGTCAGGGTCAGGGTTAAATGTTACTGTTAGGGTGAGCCCCGCTCCTGGGTCATGGACCCATCCGATCAGGGTCTCTGGATAAACCCTGTGCAGAAGGGTGTAGACCCTCCACCCGATCCCACTTAACCAGCCTTAAACTGGGGTGTGAACATGACTTGCCCACCATACATCTAAACCCTCATCAGCCTCATCCTGCTTGGGGCATCTCCAACCACAATGGCATGGCCAGGTCCTCTTTACACACAGACACCGAGACACCCAGAGGCAAACACACACACACACACACACACACACACACACACACACACACAGATGGGGAGGAGACCTATGGCTACACCAGTGGATCAGAAGGTGTGGGACTCTCTGACTCTGAGCCCCCTGGTGTCACCTTTTGTTTTGATTAGCCAAAGGGCCTGAGGCATTGGGGAAAGCTGATATGACCTGCCAGGGAGTTGGCCTGTCTGGAGGGCGAGCTCTCTTCTCCCTGCATCCTATCGGCTTCAGTACAGCAGAAGAAGAACATGTCGCTTTCTTTAGCATGTACCTAGAAATGAGCTGGACATGGGGGTTTTTTTTGTAATGGGGTGCCTGGATACGTGGGTTCCAATTCTGTTGGGCTCTGTCATCAGGGAAGTGAGGTCACCACTGCCTGGGGGCTCCTTACCAAACTTCCTACTGCACCAGAGCTCCCTGAGCCGGTCCCCAAGCTGCTCAAGGCTCACACTCCACTCCATGCAGTGCCCATCCAGTGACCCCCAGACAGCCTCCCCCCAGCCCCTGGGAGGCCTGGGTGCAGCTTTTGTCCCAGCTGGAAGGAACAGAGCTGGGTTTAGACCAAGTTAGTGTTAGGGTTAGTGTTAAGAAAGACTTATGGTCAGGGTTAGGGTTAGACTTCATTGGGGCCACGGTTAGCGTAAGGCTTAGGGTAGGGGTCAGGGTTAGGGTTAGGTTCATGGTTAGGTTTAGGGTTAGGCTCACAGTAGGGTCACGGTTAGCGTTACGGTCAGCATCAGGGTCAGGGTCTCTGTTAGAGTGACGGTTAGGTTTAGGGTCAGGTTCAGGGTCATGGTCTGATTTAGGGTCAGGTTCAAGCTTTGGTTTGGGGGCAAGGTTCATGTCAGGGTCAGGGTTAGGTTTGGGACAGGTTTAGTGTCAGGGTTAGGGTCAGGGTCAGTGTTAGGTTCATTGTTATGGTAAAGTCAGCTTTATGTTTAGGTTCTGCTTCATGAGTAGGTTCAGGATCAGGGTTAGCTTTACGGTTATGATTCTGTTCAGGATCAAGAACTGGGTCAGAGTTAGGTTTAAAGTCAGGGTTATGGTCAGTGTTAATGTCAAGGCCAGGATCAGGTTTAAGATTAAGTTCTGACATAGGCAAAGTTCAGATTTTGAGGTATAATCAGGGTCAGGGATAAGATCAGGACTATTGTTATAGTGGGGTTAGGGTTAGGGTTAGAGGTAGGTTGAGGGTTAGGGTTCGAAAACATGTTAGGGTCAGTGTCTGGGACAATATTAGGGGTTAGTTTTAGGGGTAGGTTCAGCATTAGGTTTTGGGTCAGGGACCGTGTTAGTGTCAGGGTCAGGGTTACGTTTAGGGTTAGAGTTAGGTCAGCCTCACATTCAGTGTCAGGGTTAGTGTTAGGGTCAGGGTCACTGTTAGGCTCAGGGTTAGGTTTGTGGTCTTTGCATGGGTCATGGTCACGGTGAAGTCTGGGCCAGTGTCAGGTTTATGGTAAGGATCAGGTTTTGGTTTAAAGTCCACATTCGCGACAGGGACAGGGTTATGTAGTGGTCAGTGTTAGGGTCATGGTTAGGTTTATGGTCAGGGCCAGGGTCAGGTTTAGGGTCAGGGTCTGGTATAGGCAAAGTTCAGGGTTACGGTTATGATCATAGTCAGGTATAGGTCAGGGTTATTGTTTAAGTTTAGGGTTTGTGTTAGGCTTAGCGTTTGGTTTTGACGGTTAGGGTTAGAATTTGTTTGGGTCAGTGTCCGTGGTAGGGTTAGGGGTTAGTGTTAGGGTTAGGTTGAGCGATAGGATTCGGGGTAGGGCCCGAGTTAGTGTCAGGGTCAGGGTTACATTTAAGTTTAGAGTTAGGGTCAGGCTCATAGTCAGGGTCCGGTTTAGTGTTCAGGTCGGGGTCAGGGTCACTGTTATGGTCAGGATTATGTTGATGATCATGGTCTGGGTCAGGGTCAGGGTGAAGTTTAACACCTGTGTCAGGTTTAGGGTCAGGTTCGGGTATTTGTTTAAAGTCCACAGTCACGGTCAGGGTTAGGTTAGGGTCAGGGTTAGGTCAGCGTCAGGGCTAGGATTAGGGTTAGGGTCATGGTCATGGTTAGGTATGAGTCATAGTTATGGTAATCAGAGTTAGGTTAGTTTCAGGGTCCATATCAGGGCCAGTGTCAGGCTTAGGTTTAGGTTCACAGTTCAGGTCAGGATCACAGTCAGTGTCAGGGTCATGGTTGGGTCAGGGCTTGGGTTAGGGTTGGGGGCAGGCTCACAGTCAGTGTCAGGGTCAGGATTAGTGGTTACTGTTAGGGTGAGCCCCGCTCCTGGGTCAAGGACCCATCCGTTCTGGGTCTCAGGATAAACCCTGGGCAGAAGGGTGTAGACCCTCCACCCGATCCCTCTTAACCAGCCTAAACAGTGGTGTGAACCTGACTTGCCCACCAGACATCTAAACCCTCATCAGCCTCATCCTGCTTGGGGCATCTCCACCCACAATGGCATGGTCAGGTCCTCTTTACACACAGACACACAGACACCCAGAGGCACACACACACACAAACACACACACACAGACACATGGGGAGGAGACCTAGGGCTACACCGGGGGATCAGAAGGTGTGGGATTCTCTGACTCTGAGTCCCCTGGTGTCACCTTTTGATTTTAGTAGCCAAAGGGCCTGACGCATTGGGGAAACCTGATATGACCGGCCATGGAGGGGACGTGTCTGGCGGGGGAGCTCTCTTCTCCCCTGCATCCTCTCGGCTTCAGTACAGCAGAAGAACATGTCGCTTCCTTTAGGATGTGCCTAGAAATGAGCTGGGCATGGGGGTTTTCTCTGTAATGGGGTGCCTGGATACGTGGGTTCCAATTCCGTTGGGCTCTGTAGTCAGGGAAGTGAGGTCACCACTGCCTGGGGGCCTCTTATGAACTTCCTGCTGCACCAGAGCTCCCTGAGCCACCGTACCCCAAGCTGCTCAAGACTCACACTCCACTCCATGCAGTGCCCATCCAGTGACCCCCATACAGCCTCCCCCAACGCCTGGGAGGCCTGGGTGCAGCTTTTGTCCCAGCTGGAAGGAACAGAGCTGGGTTTAGACCAGGTTAGTGTTAGGGTTAGGGTTAAGAAAGACTTAGGGTCAGGGTTAGGGTTAGACGTCATTGGGGCCAGGGTTGGCGTAAGGCTTAGGGAAGGGTTCAGGGTTAGGGTTAGGTTCATGGTTAGGTTTAGGGTCAGGCTCACAGTAGCGTCGGGGTTAGGGTTACGGTCAGAATCAGGGTCAGGGTCATTGTTAGGTTGACGTTAAGGTTTAGGGTCAGGTTCAGCGTCATGGTCAGATTTAGATTCAGGTTCAAGTTTAGGTTTGGGGGCAAGGTTCATGTCAGGGTCAGGGTTAGGTTTGGAACTGGTTTAGTGTCAGGGTTAGGGTCAGGGTCTGGGTTAGGTTCATGGTTATGGTAAGGTCAGCTTTATGTTTAGGTACTGTTTTATGCGTAGGTTCAGGGTCAGGGTTAGCTTTAGGGTTACGATTCTATTCAGAATCCCGGATTGGGTCAGAGTTAGGTTTACAGTCAGGGTCAGGGTCAGTTTTTAAGGTCAAGGCCAGGGTCAGGTTTAAGGTTAAGCTTTGACATAGGCAAAGTTCAGAGTTAGGGTTATGATCAGGGTCAGGGAGAGGGTCAGGATTATTGTTAAAGTGGGGTTAGGGTTAGGGTTAGAGGTAGGTGTATGGTTAGTGTTAGACAGGGTTAGGTTCTGTGTCAGGGATAATGTTAGGGGTTAGTTTTAGGGTTAGGTTCAGCGTTAGGTTTGGGTTCAGGGCCCGTGTTAGTTTCAGGGTCAGGGTTACGTTTAGGGTTAGAGTTAGGGTCAGGCTCACATTCAGTGTCAGGGTTAGTGTTAGGGTCAGTGTTAGGTTTCTGGTCTTGCCTGGGTCAGGGTCAGGGTGAAGTCTAGGGCCAGTGTCAGGTTTAGTTACAGGATCAGGTATTGGTTTAAAGTCCACATTCGGTTCAGCGCCTGGGTTATGTAGTGGTCATTGTTAGGGTCATGGTTAGGTTTAGGGTCAGGTACAGGGTCAGGTCTAGCGTCAGGGTCTGGTATAGTCAAAGTTCAGGGTTAGGGTTATGAGCATAATCAGGTATAGGTTCAGGGTTATTGTTAAAGTTTAGGGTTAGTGTTAGGGTTAGAGTTAGGTTGAGGATTAGGGTTAGACCTGGTTAGGGTCAGGGTCCGTGGTAGATTTAGGGTATAGTGTTAGGGTTAGGTTCAGTGATAGGATTCGGCGGAGGGCCCGTGTTAGTGTCAGGGTCAGGGTTACATTTAGGGGTAGAGTTAGGGTCAGCCTCACACTCAGTGTCAGGGTTAGTGTTAGGTTTCTGAGTCAGGGTCACTGTTAGGGTCAGGGTTAGGTTTATGGTCATGGCCTGGTTCAGGGTCAGGGTGAAGATTAGGGCCACTGTCAGGGTTATTTTCAGGATCAGGTATTGGTCTAAAGTCCACATTCGTGTCAGGGACAAGGTTATGTAGTGGTCAGTGTTAGGGTCATGGTTAGGTTTAGGCTCAGGGCCAGGGTCAGGTTAGGGTCAGGGTCTGGTATAGGCAAAGTTCAGGGTTATGGTTATGTTCATAGTCAGGTGTAGGGTCATGGTTATTGTTAAAGTTTAGGGTTAGTGTTAGGGTTAGAGTTAGTTTGAGGATTAGGGTTAGACCTGGTTAGGGTCAGGGTCTGAGGTAGGGTTAGGGGTTAGTGTAAGGGTTAGGTTCAGGGACAGGATTCGGGAGAGGGCCCGTGTTATTGTTAGGGTGTGGGTTACATTTAGGGTTACAGTAAGGGTCAGGCTCACAGTTGGTTCTGGTTTAGTGTTCAGGTCTGGGTTGGGGTCACTGTTAGGGTCAGGGTTAGGTTGATGGTCATGGTCTGGGTCTGGGTCAGGGTGAAGTTTAGGGCCAGTGTCAAGTTTAGCGTCAGGATCAGGTATAGGTTTAAAGTCAACATTCGAGTCAGGGACAGGGTTATGTAGTGGTCAGTGTTAGTGTCATGGTTAGGATTAGGGTCAGGGTCAGGGTCAGGTGAAGGTCAGGGCCTGGGTCAGGTTTAGGTTCAGGCTTTGCTTTATGTTCGGTTCAGGTTCACAGTTAGGTTTATGGGAAAAGTTTGGGATGGGGTTAGGGTTAGAGTTAGAAGTAGTGTTATCGTGAGGGTTAGGGTTAGACAGCATAAGGTCAGGGTGAGGCTTTGGTTTATGGAAGGGGTTTAGTGTTAGGTTTAGGGTCAGCGTTCAGTTTAAGTTCAGGGTCCGTATTATGGTCAGGGTTAGGGTTACCTTTAGGGTTAGGATTAGGGTCAGGCACACAGTCACAGTCAGGGTTAGGTTTAGGGTCAGTGTAGGGTCAGAATCAGGGTTAGGATTAGGGTCAGGGTCAGGGTCACAGTTAGGGATGAGTCATAGCTAGGTTATCTCAGAGTTAGGATTAAGTCCAGGGTCCAGATCAGGGTCAGTGTCAGGCTTAGCTTTAGGTTTAGGGTTCAGGTCGGGATCATGGTCATGGTTAGGGTCAGGTTCAGGGTCAGGGCTCGGGTTAGGGTTGGGGGCAGGCTCACAGTCAGTGTCAGGGTCAGGGTTAGTGGTTACTGTTAGGGTTAGCCCCGCTCCTGGGTCATGGACCCATTCCTTCGGGGTCTCAGTATAAACCCTGGACAGAAGGGTGTAGACCCTCCACCCGATCCCACTTAACCAGCCTTAAACTGTGGTGTGAACATGACTTGCCCATCAGACATCTAACCCCCCATTAGCTTTATCATGCTTGGGGCATCTCCACCCACGATGGCATGGCCAGGTCCTCATTACACACAGACACAGACACAGAGGCGCACACAAACACACACACACAAACACAGTGAGATGGGGAGGAGACCTAGGGCTATACCCGTGGATCAGAAGGTGTGGGACACTCTGACTCTGAGCCCCCTGGTGTCACCTTTTGATTTTATTAGGCAAAGGGCCAGAGGAGTTGGGGAACCCTGATATGACATGCCAGGGAGGGGACGTGTCTGGCGGGCGAGCTCTCTTCTCCCTACATCCTCTCGGCTTCAGTACAGCAGAAGAACATGTTGCTTCCTTTAGGATGTGCCTAGAAATGAGCTGGGCAGGGGGGTTTTCTCTGTAATGGGGTGCCTGGATCCGTGGGTTCCAATTCCGTTGGGCTCTGTCGTCAGGGAAGTGAGGTCACCACTGCCCGGGGGCTCCTTACCGAACATCCTGCTGTACCAGAGCTCCCTGAGCCGCCGGTCCCCAAGCTGCTCAGGCTCACACTCCACTCAGGCAGTGCCCATCCAGTGACCCACATAGAGCCTCCCCCCAGCCCCTGGGAGGCCTGGGTGCAGCTGTTGTCCCCGCTGGAGGCAACAGAGCTGGATTTAGACCTGGTTAGTGTTAGGGTTAGTGTTAGACGTCGTTGGGGTCAGGGTTAGCGTAAGGCTTACGGTAGGGATCAGGGTTATGGTTAGGTTCATGGTTAGGGTTAGGGTCAGGCTCACAGCAGGGTCAGGGTTAGCGTTACTGTCAGAGTCAGGGTCAGGGTCAGTGTTAGGGTGATGGTTAGGTTTAGGGTCAGGTTCAGGGTGATGGTTAGATTTAGGGTGAGGTTCTGGTTTTGGTTTTGGGGCAAGGTTCATGTCAGGGTCAGGGTTAGGTTTGGGACAGGTTTAGTGTCAGGGTTAGGTTCAGGGTCAGGGTTAGGTTCATGGTTATGGTAAGGTCAGCTTTATGTTTAGGTTCTTTTTATGAGTAGGTTCAGGATCGGGGTTAGCTTTAGGGTTACAATTCTGATTAAGATTAAGGATTGGGTCAGAGGTTTACACTCAGGGTTAGGGTCAGTGTTAAGGTCAAGGCCAGGGTCAGGTTTAAGTTAAGGTCTGACATAGGCAAACTTCAGAGTTAGGGTTATGATCAGGGTCAGGATTATTGTTAAAGTGGGGTTAGGGTTAGGGTTAGAGGTAGGTTGAGAGTTAGTGTTAGACCCAGGTGAAGGTCAGTGTCAGCGATTATGTTAGGGGTTAGTTTTAGGGTTAGGTTCAGCATTAGGTTTCAGGTCAGTGCACGTGTTAGTGTCAGGTTCAGGGTTACGTTTAGGGTTAGAGTTAGGGTCAGGCTCACATTCAGTATCAGGGTTATTGTTAGGGTCGTGGTCTGGGTCACTGTTAGGGTCAGGGTTACGATTATGGTCTTCGCCTGGGACAGGGTCAAGGTGAATCTAGGACCAGTGTCAGGTTTACCATCAGGATCAGGTATTGGTTTAAAGTCCACATTCGGGTCAGTGACAGGGTTATGTAGTGGTCAGTGTTAGGGTCATGGTTAGGTTTAGGCTCAGGGCCAGGTTCAGGTATATGGTCAGGGTCTGGTATAGGCAAAGTTCATGGTTAGGCTTATGATCATAGTCAGGTATAGGGTCAGGGTTATTGTTAAAGTTTAGGGTTAGTGTTAGGGTTAGCGTTTGGTTGACGGTTAGGGTTAGAACTTGTTAGGATCAGGGTCTGTTGTAGGGTTAGGGGTTACTCTTAATGTTAGGTTCAGCGATAGGATTCGGGGGATGGCCCATGTTAGTGTCAGGGTCAGGGTTACATTTAGGGTTAGAGTTAGGGTCAGGCTCACATTCAGGGTCAGGTTTGTTGTTGTTCAGGTCCGGGTCGGAGTCACTGTTAGGGTCAGGGTTAGGTTTATGGTCATGGTCTGGGTCAGGTCAGGGTGAAGTTTAGCGCCAGTGTCAGGTTTAGGGTCAGGTTCAGGTATTGGTTTAAAGTCCACATTCGGGTCAGGGACAGGATTGTGTAGTGGTCAGTGTTAGGGTCATGGTTAGGATTAGGGTCAGGGTCAGGTCAGGTGAAGTTCAGGGCCAGGTTCAGGTTTAGGGTCAGGCTTTGGTTTAGGGTCAATGTTCGGTTCAGTGTGTCACAGTTAGGTTTTGGCGGTAGTGTTTGGGATTGGGGTTAGGGTTAGAGTTAGAAGTAGGGTTATGGTTAGGTTTAGGTTAGTCAGCGTAAGGTCAGGGTTAGGGTTTGGCCTAGGGTAGGGGTTAGTGTTAGGGTCAGGGTCAGCGTTAGGTTTAGGTTCAGGGTCTGTATTAGGGTCATGGTTAGAGTTACCTTTAGGTTTAGGGTTAGGGTCAGGTTCACAGTCACGTCAGGGTTAGGGTTAGGGTCAGGTTTAGGTCAGCATCAGGGTGACGATTAGGGTCAGGGTCATGGTCAGGGTTAGGTATGAGTCTAGGTTACGGTAATTTCAATGTTAGGTTTAGCTTCAGGGTCCACATCAGGGTCAGTGCCAGGCTTAGGCTTAGGTTTAGGGTTCAGGTCAGGATCACAGACAGAGTCTGGGTCAGGGTTTGGGTTAGGGTTTGGGGCAGGCTCACAGTCAGTGTCAGGGTCAGGGTTAGTGGTTACTGTTAGGGTGAGCCCCGCTCCTGGGTCATGGACCCATCCGTTCAGGGTCTCAGGATAAACCCTGGGCAGAAGGGTGTAGACCCTCCACCCGATCCCACTTAACCAGCCTTAAACTGGGGTGTGAACATAACTTGCCCATCGAAACCCTCATCAGCCTCATCCTGTTGGGGCATCTCCACCCATGATGGTATGGCCAGGTCCTCTTTACACACAGACACACAGACACCCAGAGGCACACACACACACACACACACACACACACACACACACACACAGGAATACTATGCAGCCATCAAAAATGAAATCTTGCTATTTGCAATGACCTGGATGGAACTAGAGGGTATTATGCTAAGTGAAGTAAGTCACTCAGAGAAAGGCAATTATCATATGATCTGTCTGATAGGAGGAATTTGAAAGGCAGGGTAGGGGGTCATGGGAGGTAGGGAGGGAAAAAAAAATGAAACAAGATGGGATGGGGGGGGAGAGAAACCATAATAGACTTAATCTCACAAAACAAACCGAAGTTTGCGGTGATGGAGGGTTTATGGAGAGGGTGGCTGGGTTATGAACATTGGGGAGGTTATGTGATACGGTGAGTTCTGTGAAATGTGTAACACAGATGAATCACAGACCTGCACCTTTGGGGCAAATAATACATTATATGTTAATTTTAAAAATTTCTCCTGTGCTTCTGCAGTCTGGAGGAGGATGGGCACACATATAAACCCATATAGTGTCTAGTCCACCTGACACCAATAGGACCAATCAGAGTCTCCCTGGGATTGATATGTAAATGACAGGAAGACAAAGTTCTCTCTTTAGGCGAGTGACTGGCCTTGCTGGATGGGATTCAGGAGCTGGCCATGGCCATCTTCCTGGACACTTGAAGAGTCTGACCAGAGAAGAAGAAAGCAGCCATATGGAGACTAGTAAACATGAGACATGGACAAATAGAAAACTGTTTTGCCGGTTTCCAGTCCCTGTTCTTGATTCTGAAATTTTAGTTCTGCAGCTCTTCTTTTGATTTAAAAAAAAGTTTTTTTTTAATTTATCTGACAGAGATCACAAGTAGGCAGAGAGGCAAGCAGAGAGAGAGGAGGAAGCAGGCTCCCTGCAGAGCAGAGAGCCCAATGTGGGGCTCGATCCTAGGACCCTGGGATCATGACCTGAGCCGAATGCAGAGGCTTAACCCACTGAGCCACCCAGGTGCCCCATCTTCTTTTGGATTTTTATGAACTTCTGTGGTATCCATACCTACAGGATCCTGGACATTCCTTTGTTTTGTGTTTGTTTGCTTGCTTTTCCCCTTTTTCCTCCTCCAGTTTTCTTTGGATTGCTGCCACTTGCAAGCAAAGGGTCTTGTAAAAATACCACACCAAGGAAATTCACACGTCCTTAGGAGCTATTGATTACGTTCCTGTAGGGGAAGGACACAGTGAGATGCACATTTTAGAGTGATTATCTTTGAATAAGTTTAGAGGATGAATTGGTGTGAGGAGGGGAGGGAAAGGGGCATATTCCTGAAGATGACATGACAGGTTGGAAGGCCGTTATGGTCATTCTGGCAAAGTATGGTGAGTGCCTGAAACAGAAGAGAAAAGGGGGAAAGATTAAACTTACACAAGGTGAGAAGACTAATGAGACTTTATGAAATCTGAGTTTGTGAAATCGGATATTGCTAGGCTTTTAGCACACTTACTTTGGGATCTAATCTTCAAAAATATTTAAATATCTCTGGTGGTGACAACACCATCGTCCTTCCAGTGATTAAGAACTCTGAAATCTTAATCTGGCCTGGGCTGTAGAATGTCAGCTGTGGCTTGAGCACAATGAAAAGCCATTGAAGGGTTTTACACTGGTGGGTGGAGGGTGGTCACGGGATTTCTTTTGCATTTTTAAAATGTCATTTTTGGCTGCTGTGTAAAGAATGGATAGAGAAAAGGCAAAAATAGTAACAAATCATTCTCCAATATTTATGGAACATCTACTATGTGTCAGGTACTGTTCTAAACCCTAAAGACAGAATAGTTAACAAGAAACAAAATGAATTTGATGTCCTCTTGGAGTTTTCATTTTAGTTGTTGAGTGAGAAATGAAGCAAATAAATATACATACATATCAGGGGTTGATGGGGTGTAGGAAGGAAACTAAGCTGAGTGAGTGGACATGGGGTGTGGGGTTTAGGGGAGCAGGTTGGAATTTTCTATGGTACTGTGTAAGGGAAGTCTACCTCATTTGAGGAAAGACTTGGAGGAAATTAAGGAACGAGCAGTTGTGCTGTTTGGAGAAGAGCATCCCACACAAAGCAAACAGTAAGCCCAAGGTGGGAGCACATCTGGTGTGTTTAAAGAATGACACAGCGACCAATAATGCTGGGCAAAAAATGAGCAAGACGGCAAGTGGTAGTGAAAGAGCCTGGAGCCACACCCAAGAATCAAACAGCACGCCTCCACTAGATGCAAACTGCAAGAGGTTTATTGGTTACACAGGCGCCTGCGGACGCATCAGCCTTTGTGGGCTGAGCGCGCCAGGCTAAGTTGGGGAGCAGATTATATAGGAAGGGTTGGGGTAGCGGGAAGCAAGCTTACAGAAGCAGATGCATGGTTACAGGGATCTGATTGGTTAATTAGTCAGGCGTTGGGTTTAAGGCAAGGACTCAGCCGTTTGTTCTGGCGGGCCTTGCCTCAGCACTCTGGAAATTCCCAGGTACACTCTATTCCTCATTTGTCTTTTCTTTTGACAGACCGGGTGATCACAGACAATAGACATCCTGGTATGTGTTTCCATCTGGCTATGGGGACAATCAAGCCTTCAGCAAGGGGAGAGGGGGTGCTGTGGGGACTTCAGGTTATTTAAACAAGCCTTTAGCAAGGGGAGAGGGGTCTTTCAGTAGGAGGTAGGTAAGGAAGGTAGTGGGGTCAGATCACATAAAGTATTCAAGGCCATTGTAAAAATTTGCCTTTAACTTTGTGCCAGATGAGAAGAGCTTGGATGGTTTTGAAGAGGCTTGACTTGATTTAGATTAGAAAAGGATCGGGGCGCCTGGGTGGCTCAGTGGGTTAAGCCTCTGCCTTCAGCTCAGGTCATGGTCTCGGGGTCCTGGCATCGAGCCCCGCATTGGGCTCTCTGCTCATCCCTTTCCCACTGCCTGCCTCTCTGCCTACATGGATCTCTCTCTCGATCTGTCAAATAAATAAATAAAATCTTAAAGAGAAAAGAAAAGAATCACTCAGGCTGCTGTGTGCAGAACGGACTTGTGGGGTTGTGGGGTGGGGATGCTACTTGCATTAATGTAGACTGAGATTTCTATACTGCTGGCATTTGGGGCCACATTCATTTTTGTTATGGGGAGCTGTCCTGTGCACTGACCACTAGATCGCAGGAGCGCCCTTTCCCACTCTCAAGTTGTGACAACGAAAAGTGTGTCCAGACTCTGTCAAAATCCCCTGGGGGGGAGCAGGTACACAAAACTCTCCTGGTTGAGGACCACCGATTTGGGTGAGAAGGGGTATTGGCCCAGACCAGAGCAGTAGATGCAGGGGTGGGGAGAAGGGGGGAGATTCTGGGTGTATATTGAAGACAAAACATGCAGGATTTGTAAATATATTAAGTGTGGAGTGTGCAGAAAAGACAAGAGATGGGATGATTTTACAATTTTGGGGGGGCCCGAGGCCCTGGAACAGTGACGTTACCACTTGCTAACATGGAAAAGACGACAGGAGAAGCAAGTTTGATGGGCAACAGGTGTTTGTTTCTGGAGATGGTGGCTGAATCCACATGGGGATGCTCAACCAGCAGCTGAACATACGAGTCTGGCATTCATGGGTGAGGTCCAGGCTGGAGGCACAAATATGAGCACCGTTAGGACATAGGGTTCAAGCTCTGAGAAGAAGTGGGCTTACCTACGCAGTGAGTATGGACAGAGGTGTTTTGGCAACATGATAAGTCAGCTTCATGATATCTGTCCCCCGGTATTTGTCCTGTGAGTATGGATGGGAGTGTGTATGGGACTTAGGACTTGCTTTTAACCAGTAGAATTTGGCAAGGTAAGAAGATGTCACTATTATGATCTCATTATATTAAGTCAGACTGTTTTACTGATTGGAGTGAGAGGCTGTCCTGGACTTGAAGAAGCAAAGAGCCAAGCTCAGAATCACCTGTGGAGAGAGTTATATGGCAGGAAACCGCAAGCAGACTCTGGGGGCTGAGGATGGTTTCCAGTTAACAGCCTGGAGAATCTCCCTGGCCCACCCCAGCATGGGCTGCCCCCCAAATCACACAGCTACAAGGAAATGAGTTCTTCCAACAACAACCCAAGTGAGTTTGGAAGCAGAGCCTTCCCTAGTGGAACCTGCAGGTGAGAACACAGCTTGGTGGGTGCCTTCTCTCCTCCTTTTAGTTAAACCCAGAGCCGAGGACCCTGGTTAAGCTGTGTATGGCCTCCTGACAGCTAGAGATGGTAGGATAGTAAAGTGAGCTGTTTAAAGTTACTAAACTTGTTATTATTTGTTATGAAGTAACTATTAAAAACAAAACAAGAGGCCCAAAATGGAGTTGCTTATGCTAAGCCCCATGTCCCCCAAATCAGACTTAATTATGATTTCAGCTGTCTCAGAAATGGAATCTGAGCCCAGGCAAACAGACACCACCTGATCCCCACTCCCTCGGACCCCTGCCATCCCCAGAAGCCAAGTCACCTGGCCATAACCAACCTGCCTTGTTTGCCTGACGTGACTTCCTTGCTCCTCCTCTCTTCTGCCTATAAAAGTCTTTCATTTTGTACTGCTCCTCCGAGCTCCTTTCAGTCTGCAAGCAGGATGCTGCCCATTTCGTGAAACATTGAATAAAGCCAATAGGTTCTTTAAAATGTATTCAGCTGAATTTTTTTTTTTTTAACACAACAGAAAACTCAAGCAGAAGTTCCGAGTCCCAGAGCACAGGACTGATGTCTAAAGGTCAGGAAGCTCAACAAAACCCAGCCAGGAAAGGAGCCATCATCACTGACCAGTGTGGAAGAGGAAGGGAGAGCCAACATCACGATGAAAAAGATAGAATATTTCCAGAGAAGTGGAGGGAGTTCTATGTCTATAGGACTGACAGGTTGGGTCACTTGGATCTGAAAGTTAATCATTGGATTTGGCAACTTGGTGGTGATTAGCGATCTTGTAAAATATCTGTGTAGGTGTAGTCGTGGGACCAATGACTGTTAACAGTGACTGAAGTGCAAAAAAAAAAAAAAAAAAAATCAGGGGTTTGGATTCAAATGGGAGCAGTGGATATAAAGAGCAGTGAGCAAGTCGGACTTCTGTTTTGGAGGTCAAATCAGTTGGTTTTGCTGATGGATTAGATACGAGAAAAGGGAAAGGGGGAATTTATCCCAGGGGCTGAGGCTTTAGCCAGTAGGAGGTGGGGATGCTGTTTACTAAGATGGGGAGACTGGGACAGGAGCAGGTTGAGGAGGGGGAGCAGGATAATATCATGGTGAAAATAAGACTCCTGTTACATATTCATGGAGAAATATGCTGCAGGCAGTTGGCCATGTGAATCTCAGCTCCAAGGGCGGGTTAGGATTAAAGACTAGTCTCCGCATGGGCAGTTGTCTTTTGGAGATGACGCAAAACCTCTGGTTAGGAGAAGCATTCAGGGTCCGTGTGCCACCGCCCCGTGCCATGGTCCCCATGCACACAAACCCACATTAGGACCCATCCGCAGGAGAGTCCATTTCAACTCAGCCCCCTCCGTTGCTCCCCTAGAGGTAGCATATCAAAACTGTCTATTAACTAGGAGACAGTTAGAATCGAAGCAGTCTGCCCAGGGTTCTATCCTTCGATCCCTGCTTTGCTGTCGTTCCGTATGAAACATCCTGGAGCGATCGAACATATCTCAATTGTTGATCAGAAAAAATCCTTGTGGCTTGGAGCATATCTCAACTCCCCTCCTGGGTAAACCTCCATGGCCTCGAGATGCTGCCCCCCCCTTCAAGAAAGGGCCATAATGGACAGAAACTCCAACCTGAGCCTAGGTCTGAACCTCTCCCTGACTTCAGATGCAGGAAGTCCCGATTCAGATCTGCAGAGAGTGCCTGCCGTGCCCTCGTCCCGAAACCTACGCCTAACTTGTGTTCTTATTCTTCTGTCCTCACACTCCTTGCCCAAAGGGCATCCAGTTTGGGAATTCCGGAGCCACAAAGCAGCACTCTGCCTGCCCTCCAGAAGAAAAACGTTGCCCTTGGGGCTACCCAGAAACGCTAAATGCGGATCAAGCTGCACGGCACTCGACTCTCCCCCAATTATACAATATACCCTGAAAACTAATGCCTGGTCTGACGCAGCCTAGGCCTGAACCTCCCGACCAACACTCAGCGAGCTGGCTCCACACTGAGCACGTTGGACCTGACATGGACTTAAGTCGTCATCTCTTCCCAAGCTTGGGTTTCAGACTACACAACCTAGACCTTAACTCCAATCACGGCCCAGCAGTGAAAGAGATGAAAAAATCAGAACTACTACTTCCCCATGGCAAGAATCCATGTGGTTGGCATGGAGCCCAACGTTCAGTGTAGGAGCAACAGTGTGGACCATGATTCCCGCCCATGCTTGAGCGCCTAGAAGGCATAAACACACATTGTGACCCTCAGCGTGAGTTCTGTCCTCAAGGAAGGCCTCTCAGTGGCTGGAAATAACCATAGTTCGGTTTGTCCATTCGCCCCTCCCCAGGGCTCTGCTTTGAAATCCCTCTTTTGGTGGGACACCTGAGGTAACCAAACAGAAAGGACTCCTCCCATCCCCAAGATGGACCCAAAACAATTGGGTTCATGCCGAATCCACAGAGAGGAAGACTTGTCCATGGCCCATGAGGCCTCCTCGACATTCCACGGCCATTGTTGACACAAAATCCAGAGACAAAAGCCTGAATAATCCTCACACTAACTCTTTCTTCATATCCCGAAGAGTTCTCCTCACGGTCTGTAGATCGGACCTGCCATACTTATGTCCCCAAACGTAAGCCGAGTTAGTGTTTTCAGACTTCTATCCCCACACTCCTGGCCCACACACCCTCCAGGCTGGGGCCCCTGGAGCCACACATCAGGTCTGTGCCTGCCCACTCCACTGGAATTCTGCCCATTCACTTGACCACACGCCTCCAAATTAGGAGAAACCTCCACAGTCCCTGAAGCCATCCCAATTTGTAGGCCCCGCCCGGGACAAACAAGGGCGTTTGACAACAGCTGAGCATCTACCTCCACTCATACGGTAGTTGGATGTCACCAGGGTAGTACATTGAACCTCACAGGTCCCTAGGCCGTAATCGGATCCATTGCTTTGGTTTCCAAGCATCTCTCCACAGAGGCGTGTTTTCAAATACCAGCATGTGGGGGTTTCCGGAGGCAAATCTTGTCTCGACATGGGAAAATAGCAGGCTGGAACTGTGTCAAAACTTCCGGTTAGGAGAATCCTTCAGGGCCCGGTGCCACCACCCCTTTCCAAGGTCTCCATGGACACAAACCCACATTAGGATCCATCCGCAGGAGAGTCCATTTCAACTCTGGCTTCTCGGTTGCTCCCCCAGAGCCAGCAGATAGAACCTGTCTTGTCGCTATGAGACAATTGAGATGTGAGGTGGGTTGCCCAGGGCTCCGCCCTTAGAACCCTGCTCTGGCGTCGTTCCATATGGAACGTCCTGGACCCATCCGAATGGTCTCAAATGTCCTGCAGAAGGAATCCTTGCGTTTTGGAGCATCTCACAACTCCCAACGTGGGAAAACCGTGATGGCTTTCTGAAGCCCCCACCCCCTTTCTGAAGGGGAAATCATGGACAAGGAACTCCAACCTGAGCCAACGTCTGATCCTCGCCCTGAATTCAGATGCATGACATCTCGATTCAGCTCTGCAGAGTGTGCCGGCCTTGCCCTCGCCCTTAAACCTATGTGAAACTTCTGTTCTCCAATGTCCGTCCTCACACTCCTGGCCCCCAAGACCTCACGTTTGGCAATTCTGGACCCACAAGGCAGCACTCTGCCTGCCCTCCAGAAAAAAAAAACAAAATCTTGCCCAATGGAGCTTCCCAGACACCCCAAATGAGGATAGACCTACACGGCACCCTTCTGTACACAAATTATATCGACAAATCTGGGCACTAATACACTGTCTGACACAGCCTGATCCCGGACTTCCTGACCAACACCCAGACAGCTGACCGCATCTGAGCACAACAGACCCGCCATGGCCTTAGCTCGTCATCTATTCCCAACCTAGCTTCTCAGGCTTCAGAACATAGACCTTAACTCCACACCCCGCCAAGCGGTGAATGTGATGCAAAAAATCAGAACTCCTCCTTCCCTATGGCAAGAAACCTTGTGGTTGGCATGTTGTCCCACGTTCAGTGTAGGAGAAAAACCAGCGTTCACCATGAGGCCCCGCCCATGCTTGAGTACGAAGAGGGCACAAACACGCATTGTGACCCTCAGCGTGAGTCCTGTCCTCTAGTAAGTCCTCTCAGTGGCTGGACCATTAGACGTCATAATGGGCTTGCCATGCCCCTAGGCCCCAAGTTTTAACCAGCTTTCTGGTTGTCCAGTCGCCCCTCCCCAGGGCTCTGCTCTGGAAACTCTTTTGGTGGGGGACACCTGAGGGAAAAAAAAAACAAAAAAAAAACGACTCCTCCCACCTCAAAGAATAACCCCAAACTCTTGGGATCAGGCCAAATGCCCAGAGAGGAAGACTTGTCCATGGCCCATGAGGCCACCCAGACATTCCACGGCCATCAGTGACACAATATCCAGAGACAAAATCTTGAGCAAGCGTCTCACACTCGCCCCCTTGTTCATATATCCTGAAAAGTTCTCCTCACGGTCTGTAGATCAGTCTGGCAATACCTACGACCCGAAACCTAAGCCGAGTTTGTGTTTTTCAGACAACTGTCCCCACACAGCCCTGGCCCACAAAACCTACAGGCACAGGTTCTTGGAGCCAAACCTGAGGACTGTCCCTGGGAATTCTGCCCATTCCATTTGCCACAAAACTAGAAATAGGATGATAAACGTCCAAAGTGCCCGGGGCCATCCCAATAGTGTTGACTGCCCAGAAAAAACAAGGGCGGTCTGACACTGGCTGAGCATCTACCTGCACCTAGACCCGTGGACAGATGTCCCCAGAGGTAAATTGGAATGAGCAGGCCCCTAGATCCTAATCGGATCCATTGCTTTGTTGTCCAGGCATCTCGCCTCAGAGGCCTGGATTCTAATATCAGCATATGGCTGTTTCTTGAGGCACCCATCAGAACAAATCTCGTCTCCACGTGGGAATCTTGCACGTTGGAGCTGTGTCAAAACTTCTAGTTAGGGGAACCCTTCAGGGACCCTGTGCCACTACCTAATTCCAAGTTCTCCATGGACACAAACCCACATTAGGACCCATCCACAAGAGACTCCATTTCAACTCAACCCTCTCAGTTTCTCCCCCAGATCCAGCTGATCTAACCTGTCTTGTCACTAGGACACAAGAGGAATGAGAGTCGGGCTTCCCAACCATCCATTCTTAGAACCCTACCTGGAATCCTTCTGTATGGGAAGACCTGGAGCCAACCAACATGTCTCAATCATCCTGCAGAAGACTCTTTACGATTTGGAGCATCTCACAATTCCTATTGTGGGAAAAATTCCATGGCCTCGTGATCCACCACCTCTTCAAGAAGAGGGCCATAAGGGACAGAAACTCCAACCTGAGCGTTCGTCAGATCCTCACCTGATTTCGGATGCATGAGATCTCGTTTCAGCTCTGCAGAGCGTAACTGCCATGCCCTTGCCCAGAAACCTAAGACTGCTTGTGTTCTCAAACTTCTGTCCTCAACTCCTGGCCACAAGCCCTCAAATTTGGAAATTCCAGAAGGACCATGCAGCCCTCTGCCTGCCCTCCAGAAGAAAAAAAAATTGCCCTCCGAGGCTAACAAGAAACCCCTTGAATATATGGCAAAAAAAATCCCTAGAAAAACAGCAATAATACCTGGCTGCCCTTTATTGATACAGATCCTGCGGTAGGGAAAGAACAGCTGCTTTTAGGCAGAGGATGATCTTCGTTTGTCTTTATGATCTGCCATTTCCTGCAAGCCAGGCATGGGGCTCTGCACTAGAGCTGCAAATGTTGGGGGGCCCTCACTGTCCCTTTTCACTTCTCAGCGGGACAACGGGCATGTCCATGGTGCAGTGTGACAGGCTTTACCACAGGGAGATAAAAGACTGCCAAGGGTAGGTTGGAGCTGGGAAAAGCCACTTAGGAACAGATTTTCAGGGGAGGTGATAGACAAGGGCAAAGCGAAGAATGAGGATGAGTGTGTGTCAATTTTCAAAGTGCCAGGAGGCAGCACAGTGCATTCGGGAAACTACAGCGAGTTCATGACAACCGACAGCTGATCTGGCAGCATCACCTGGGGATGGAGGCTGAGCCACGGGGTTAACACTGGGGTGGGATGGTTTGTATACTATGCCCAGGAGGTTGAGGTACTACACTGTGGGGGCACAGGGAGCTACCGGAGGATTTCAAATATCAGAATCGTAACCATAATAGAGTATTTAATTGCATCCTAGCTTTCATCAAGTGTAAGATGCAATATATTTTATGTTCGACTAAGAAAGCGAAATGCTGTCAGTTAAACTAGGATATGTCATCATGTCCAAGGTGAGTTCCAACTTAAGAGATATTAAAATGGGGGTGGGGGAGGACAAATCTTAGAACAAGTAAATTGTGGTACTAGAATAATTATGAAAGGTCAAACACTTGGATCAACTATAAAAGTGATTATTGCTTGCCATGCACCCCAAACTATATTAAGTCTTAGAATAAGGGACGTTCTCATCTTGGTGCCCCGCAGCTGTTAGACCCAAAGTACAGAGCGCAGTAGCCAACGACCAGCAGGCCCCAAGTGCCATGTGCAGACTCTAAGAGCAACTGCCTTTGAGAGAGGAAACGGTTGAGAGTGGGCTTTCTGAGGTAGAGAGGTATTAGCTGGGAAAGTAGGAAAATTGACACAGAATCGGAATTGATGCCCCTACATGACAGAGTTGGTGAAACTTCCCTTCTCAGAGATCTTGAGGCTCCTCAGAAATGTATTTTTCATTTAGGACCGAACATTCAGGATAAATATGATCTGTTCGAGTTCCTGGTTCTCTCATCAGGACTGTTTCTTAGGCTTCACTGGCACAAGAAAAGGGTTTTGATAGTCCAGGGTAAATCCTGACAAAAGGAAAGCATGATAACTATGAAAAACTAACCACTCAGAAGAGAACAACAGATAAAAGGCCAGGCCGACCTGACCCTGCAGGATAGGTAAGGTTGGTCCGGCAACAGGGGTAGAGGGGAAGTGCCCATCTCCTGCTAGAAGAGCTAGAGAAGACACCTTCCGGAGATACCACCAGGAGAGGAGAGCAGTAGGTGCTTATGATGAATATTTTAATCAGCCGAGAAGGTCTTAATGACCAAGTTCCACGATCAGAGTAAACATATGGGATTAAAAAATAAAAAAATAAAAAAAAATATTTTTTAAAAGGACTTTTGTTTAAAGATTTTAAACAAAAAAGTCCTTTTTAAGAGACAGTTGGCTGTTTAAACTAAAATACAACTCACTGAGAGAATCGCCGCATTATTTATTGGGGTAGAAAGGACCTGGAATGTAGAAAGACCCATTCTGCAGAGGAAAAAAATAGAATCACTAACAGGCCTCATGCCTTGCACAGCCAGTGGCTAGAATCCCTGCCTCATGCGACCCTGTGCTAGAAGGCCGCTAGAACCATCTCAACTATGTTAGTCTATCTTGGAACCCAACAAGTGTTTGCCCAGTAAAGAGCACGGTAACAATCAGTCACATTATGTTAAAATGATTGTCGATATCTTTAAAACCTTGTCAAGTTCCTTTTTGAGTAACCCTCACCCCACCCTTAGAGAAATTTATCTGTGGTTCACCTCTTTGAAATACCTCATTTTTGTTCCACATTTACCATAGCCAAAAAAAAAAAAAAAAAAAAAAAAAGCTTTTTATTAACAAAGTGTTCAGAAGGGGGCGCCACTGTAAACAATGAGAGTTTTCGCTGCTGGGACAATTTTGTTGCAGAAAGAGCTGAAAGCAATCAGGTCAGACAGAGCCAAGAGCTGCAGGGTTTTAAAATTACAAAAACCGAACCAAATCAAACCAAAACAAAAATCAAAAATCAAAACCAATGGCCAAGATTTCAATTTGCTACTAAAGGTATGACATTCTCCTAAGACATGTGAGTGACCTGATCAATATATTTATATATTTATATTTGAAGAAGGAACTTTTTATGCAGCAAATCCACGTTGAATAAAAATTACCAGATATGGGGGCTCCTGGGTGGCTCAGTGGTTTAGGCCTCTGCCTTCATCTCAGGTCATGATTGCAGGGTCCTGGGATGGAGCCCCACATCAGGCTCTCTGCTCAGCGGGGAGCAGGCTTCCCCCCTCTCTCTCTGCCTGCCTCTCTACCTACTTGTGTGTGTCTGTCAAATGGGTAAATAAGATCTTTAAAAAAAGAATTACTAGGTGTGAAATACATCGAGGGTATGCGAAGGAAAATGATTTCACCTGATCTGAATAGGAAGTGGTTGAAGCCTGAATTAAAGTGCTATAAAAAGAGTAAATACCTGGGAAATAAATGGGGAAAAAATCCCTAGAAAAACAGCAATAATAACTGGCTGTCCTTTATTGATCCAGATCCTGCGGTAGGCAAAGAAGGGCTGGTTTTTTTGCCAGAGGATGATCTCCGTTTGTCTTCATGATCTGGCATTTCCTGCAAGCCAGGCATGGGGCTCTGCACTAGAGCTGCAAATGCTGGGGGCCCTCACTGTCCCTTTACTCTTCTCAGCGGGACAACGGGCATGTCCATGGTGCAGTGTGACAGGCTTTACCACAGGGAGATAAAAGACTGCCAAGGGTAGGTCGGAGCTGGGAAAAGCCACTTAGGAACAGATTTTCAGGGGAGCTGATAGACAAGGGCAAAGCGAAGAATGAGGATGAGTGTGTCAAGTTTCAAAGTGCCAGGAGGCAGCACAGTGCATTCGGGAAACTACAGCAAGTTCATGGCAACCGACAGCTGATCTGGCAGCATCACCTGGGGATGGGTTGGTTGAGCCGCGGGGTTAACACTGGGGTGGGATGGTTTGTATATTATGCCCAGGAGGTGAGGTACTACACTGTGGGGGCACAGGGAGCTACCGGAGGATTTCAAATATCAGAATCGTAACCATAATAGAGTATTTAATTGCATCCTAGCTTTCATCAAGTGTAAGATGCAATATATTTTATGTTCGACTAAGAAAGAGAAATGCTGTCAGTTAAACAAGGATATGTCATCAAGTGCAAGGAGAGTGCCACCTTAAGAGATATTAAAATGGGGGGGAGGACATATCTTAGAACAAGTAAATTGTGGTACTAGAATAATTAAGAAAGGTCGAACACTTGGATATACTAAAAAAGTGATTATTGCTTACCATGTGCCCCAAACTATATTAATCTCCAAAAATTTTATATCATTTGATAGGTCAGATATATATAAAAAATACATTTAAAGTTTTAAAAATATATCACCAAATATTTTCATTTAAATGCAAATTTCAAAGAAAATCTACTTTCCTAACACGACTTTTTATCCTATTTTTTTTAATTTTGTCGACAACTGATAAAAAGTTTAGCGAGACTATAAATGTTTGATCGAAAAAAATGATTAATAGATGTAGGTTCAAATTATTATGTTCCATTAAAAATGATTTAGTCTTTGATGAACATCTCTTTGGTAATATGTTGTATCCAGATATAGTAAATTAATGACATATATAAAATTATTGGTAAATGACACCTTCTGTTCCATTATGAGTAGAGCTTTTAAAATGCTATTTGTCACAACCTGTCATCTTGTCATTATGTAGCATTATGTAACATTTAGAAAATGTATACTCTTCACTTTGTAGTCTTTTAGAAATCTAAAATATGACTTTCCATGGTTTGTTTTTCCATATTCCTTTATTGCCAGTTTGAACAAATCCACATGCTTAGATTCAAAGGTAATAAATTCCTCTTATTTGGAAAAATGATGTTTATTTTTGTTCTCTCACCCTTAGCAGGTGGTTTCATTTTAGCACACTTCAGAGTTATAATTTCATGCTTATTAAAAACATTTATTATGATCTACATAGATGAATGAAACTTTTATTTTATTAAATTATTTGCCCAAAAATCTGTTATTTTTAAAAATGTATTTCCTTTGGAGGGTTATTTTAGAGCATTCAGAGAGGATCTAGGAGTGTGGTATTATGCAATTTTTAAGTACGTATGAAATGGTTATTTATATTATTGTTTCTTTAAGGCTTATGTATATTGTCCATTATATGCTATAAAATATTTTGAAAGTAAATTTAGGTTTTGTTTACATAGTTTATTTTTTGGAAAAAAATATTGAAATGACTTATGAAATTCAGTATACTCTCAACATTAATTTTTTCTGAAATTTACCAATTGTCTATTGAACCTATTATATGGCAGATATTACTTCAGACTACATAGAAATGAACATGGTAGCAGAAAGTGGAAAATAGGCTACATCTCTTGTGAGCTCACGTTCTCTGAAACCCTGTCACTTAGTGGAGACAGTAACTGTTCGATGAATAGCTAATGGTAGTCTTTCAGATTCCCGGGATTTTCACTAAAAATCGTGAATGGATTTTTTAAAAAAATATGTAAAGAATGTCTACAGTGCAAGTACCTGCAAATACTGACATTTTGGAGAGAATATTTTAATCAGCAGAAAAGGTCAAAATGACAAAGTTCCAGTATCAGAGTAAACATATGGGTTTTTAAAAATAAAAGATAAAAAAAAAATATTTTTTAAAAGGACTTTTTTTTTAAAGGACTTTAAACAAAAGTCCTTTCTAAGAGAAAGTTGGCTGTTTAAAAAACAAAAGTAGAACTCACTGAGAGAATCACCACATTATTTATAGGGGTAGAAAGGACCTGGAATGTAGAAAGCCCCATTCTGCAGAGGAAAAAATTGAATCACTAAAAGGACTCATGCCTTGCACAGCCAATGGCTGGAATCCCTGCCTCATGAGACCCTGTGCTAGAATGCCGCTAGAACCATCTCAAACAATGTTAGTCTTTCTTGGAAGCCAACAAGTGTTTGCCCAGTTAAGAGCACGGTAACAATCAGTCACGTTATGTTATAATGATTGTCTATATCTTTAAAAGCCTTGTCAAGTTCCTTTTTGAGTAACCCTCACTCCACCCTTAGAGAAATTTTTCTGTGGTTCACCTCTTTGAAATACCTCATTTTAGTTACACACTTTACCATAGCCAAAAAAAAAAAAAAAAAAAAATAAAAATAAAGCTTTTTATTAACAAAGTGTTCAGAATGGGGCGCCACTGTAAACAATCAGAATTTTCGCTGCTGGGACAATTTTGTTGCAGAAACAGCTGAAAGCAATCAGGTCAGACAGAGCCAAGAGCTGCAGGGTTTTAAAATTACAAAAACCGAACCAAATCAAACCAAAACAAAAATCAAAACCAATGGCCAAGATTTAAAGTTTGCTACTAAAGGTATGACATTCTCCTAAGACATGCGAGTGACTTGATCAATATATTTCTATATTTATATTTGAAGAAGAAGGAACTATTGGATGCAGCAAATCCACGTTGGTTAAAAATTACCATATATGGAGACTCCTGGGTGGCTCAGTTGTTTAGGCCTCTGCCTTCGGCTCAGGTCATGATTTCAGGGTCCTGGGATGAGCCCCACATCGGGCTCTCTGCTCAGTGGTGAGCCTGCTTACCCCCTCTCTGTCTGTCTGCCTCTCTACCTACTTGTGATCTGTCTGTCAAATGGGTAAATAAGATCTTTAAAAAAAGAATTACTAGGTGTGAAATACATCGAGGGTATGGGAAGGAAAATGATTTCACCTGATCTGAATAGGAAGTGGTTGAAGCCTGAATTAAAGTGCTATAAAAAGAGTAAAGACCTGGGAAATATATGGGGAAAAAATCCGTAGAAAAACAGCAATAATAACTGGCTGTTCTTTATTGATCCAGATCCTGCGGTAGGCAAGGAGAGCTGATTTTAGCCAGAGGATGATCTCCGTTTGTCTTCATGATCTGGCATTTCCTGCAAGCCAGGCATGGGGCTCTGCACTAGAGCTGCAAATGCTGGGGGGCCCTCACTGTCCCTTTACTCTTCTCAGCGGGACAACGGGCATGTCCATGGTGCAGTGTGACAGGCTTTACCACAGGGAGATAAAAGACTGCCAAGGGTAGGTTGCAGCTGGGAAAAGCCACTTAGGAACAGATTTTCAGGGGAGCTGATAGACAAGGGCAAAGCGAAGAATGAGGATGAGTGTGTCAAGTTTCAAAGTGCCAGGAGGCAGCACAGTGCATTCGGGAAACTACAGCAAGTTCCTGACAACCGACAGCTGAACTGGCAGCATCACCTGGGGATGGAGGCTGAGCCCCGGGGTTAACACTTGGGGTGAGATGGTTTGTATACTATGCCTAGGAGGTGAGGTACTACACTGTGGGGGCACAGAGAGCTACCAGAGGATTTCAAATATCAGAATCGTAACCATAATAGAGTATTTAATTGCATCCTAGCTTTCATCAAGGGTAAGATGCACTATAGTTTATGTTCGACTAAGAAAGAGAAATGCTGTCAGTTAAACTAGGATATGTCATCACGTGCATGGTGAGTGCCACACCATAAGAGATATAAAATTGGGGGGTGGACAACAAATCTTAGACAAGTAAATTGTGGTACTAGAATAATAAAGAAAGGTCGAACACTTGGATCAACAAAATAAGTGATTATTGCTTACCATGTGCACCCAACTATATTAAGTCTTAGAACAAGAGACATTCTCATCTTGATGCCCCGCAGCTGTTAGACCCAAGGTACAGAGGGCAGTAGCCAATGACCAGCAGGCCCCAAGTGCCATGTGCAGACTCTAAGAGCAACTGCCTTTGAGAGAGGAAACGGTTTTGAGAGTGGGCTTTCTGAGGTAGAGAAGTATTAGCTGGGAAAGTAGGAAAATTGACACAGAATCGGAATTGATGCCCCTACATGACAGAGTTGGTGAAACTTCCCTTCTCAGAGATCTTGAGGCTCCTCAGAAATGTATTTTTCATTTTGGACGGAACATTCAGGATAAATATGATCTGTTCGAGTTCCTGGTTCTCTCATCAGGACTGTTTCTTAGGCTTCACTGGTACAAGAAAAGGGTTTTGATAGACCAGGGTAAATCCTGACAAAAGCAAAGCACGGTATCGATGAAAAACTAACCACTCAGAAGAGAACAACAGATAAAAGGCCAGGCCGACCTGACCCTGCAGGATAGGTAAGGTTGGTCTGGCAACAGGGGTAGAGGGGAAGTGCCCATCTCCTGCTAGAAGAGCTAGAGAAGACCCCTTCCCGAGAGACCACCAGGAGTGGAGAGCAGTAGGTGCTGATGATGAAGAATATTTTAATCAGCAGAGAAGGTCAAAATGACAAAGTTCCAGGATCAGAGTAAACCTATGGGATCAAAAAATAAAAAATAAAAAAAAAGATTTTTTTGAAAGGACTTTTTTTTTAAAGGAATTTAAACAAAAGTCCTTTTTAAACAGACAGTTGGCTGTTTTTAAAACAAAAGTACAACTCACTGAGAGAATCGCCGCATTATTTATTGGGGTAGAAAGGACCTGGAATGTAGAAAGACCCATTCTGTAGAGGAAAAAATAGAATCACTAACAGGTCTCAACCTTGCACAGCCAGTGGCTAGAATCCCTGGCTCATGAGACCCTGTGCTAGCAGGCCGCTAGAACCATCTCAACTATGTTAGTCTATCTTGGAAGCCAACAAGTGTTTGCCCAGTTAAGAGCACGGTAACAATCAGTCACGTTATGTTATAATGATTGTCGATATCTTTAAAAGCCTTGTCAAGTTCCCTTTTGAGTAACCCTCATCCCACCCTTAGAGAAATTTATCTGTGGTTCACCTCTTTGAAATACCTCACTGTTGTTCCACATTTACCATAGCCAAAAAAAAAAAAAAAAAAAAAAAAAAAAAAAAAAGCTTTTTATTAACAAAGTGTTCAGAAGGGGGCGCCACTGGAAACAATGAGAGTTTTCGCAGCTGGGACAACTTTGTTGCAGAAACAGCTGAAAGCAATCAGGTCAGACAGAGCCAAGGGGCTGGAGGGATTTTTAAAATTACAAAAACCGAACCAAATCAAACTAAAACAAAAAAAAATCATAACCAATGGCCAAGATTTCAAGTTTGCTACTAAAGTTATGACATTCTCCTAAGACATGCGTGTGACTTGATCAATATATTTCTATATTTATATTTGAAGAAGAAGGAACTATTTGATGCAGCAAATCCACGTTGATTAAAAAATTACCCGATATGGGTCTCCTGGGTGGCTCAGTGGTTTAGGCCTCTGCCTTCGGCTCAGGTCATGATTTCAGGGTCCTGGGATGGAGCCCCACATCAGGCTCTTTGCTCAGCGGGGAGCCTGCTTACCCCTCTCTCTCTGCCTGCATATATGGCATCTGTTTGCCATTTGTATGTCTTCTTTGGGGAAGTGTCTGTTCATGTCTTCTGCCCATTTTTTGACATGATTATCTGTTTTGTGTGTGTTGAGTTTGAGGAGTTCTTTATAGATCTTGGATATCAGCCCTTTATCTGTAATGTCATTTGTGAAAATCTTCTCCCGTTCCGTGGGGGTTGTTTCTTCATTTTGTTCACTGGTTCCTTTGCTGTGCAGAAACTTTTGATCTTGATGAAGTCCCAAAAGTTCATTTTTGCTTTTGTTTCCTTTGTCTTTGGGGACATGTTTTGAAAGAATTTGCTGTGGCCAGTGTCCAAGAGGTTACTGCCTATGTTCTCCTCTGGGATTTTGATAGATTCCTTCCTCACGTTGAGGTCATTTGTCCATTTCGAATTTATCTTTATGTATGGTATAAGAGAATGGTTGAGTGTCATTCTTCCATACATAGCTCTCCAATTTTTCCTGCACCATTGATTGAAGAGGCTGTCTTTTTTCCACTGTATAATTTTCTCTGCTTTGTGAAAGATTTTTTGACCATAGAGTTGATGGTCCATATCTGGGCACTCTACTCTAACCCACTGGTCTACATGTCTTTTTAACCCACTGAGCCACCCAGGTGCCCCTTTTAAGCTATTTTTTAAAAGTACAGTCATTCTTTTTTTTCAAGATTTTATTTATTTATTTATTTGACAGAGAGAGAGATCACAAGTAGACGGAGGGCAGGCAGAGAGAGAGAGAGTGAGAGAGAGAGAGAGAGAGAGAAGCAGACTCCCTGCTGAGCAGAGAGCCTGATGCAGGACTTGATACCAGGACCCTGAGATCATGACCTGTGCTGAAGGCAGTGGCTTAATCCACTGAGCCACCTAGGCGCCCCTAAGCTCTTTTTAAAATTCCTGTTCCAATAACACTTGGATTTCCATATAAAGTTAACCACATCATCATTTTTAGGTAAGTAATTGTACTTTTTATGTGCATAGTTATTTTGGTCCATGAGTTCAGCTCCTCTTAGGATCATCAAATCTCTGTAAAGTCTGGGTATGCTAGGATTTTCTTAGCAACAATAAAATACATTGAAACCTGGTAGCTTAATTATAATAATGTTTTCTTTATCAATCATTCACAATAGCATTACATTCTGAGTAGCTTCCTTCTATTTTGCAGCTATAGTGTTTGGAAAAACTTGAATTGTGATATCACTGTGATAATGTGAATTAGTCAGGGTTTTTCAGAGAATCGGGAAGAGAAAAAAAAAAAAGGAAGATATTCTCCAGGGCCAACTCTAGAAGTAACTATTAAAACATCTGTCCAAATTCAATTGAACAAAACTCAGAAATGCCATCTCCAGTGAAATACAAAGAAGATTATATATAGTTCTGGGCACACACATCTCATTTGACCCAATGATGTACATCAATGAAAGACTGAAGGCCAATCACCACTCCATGGGAGAATTTAAAAATAAATTTACTAATGAGGCCAAGAATTCAGAATCACAAATACTTCAGAACTAATAATAACTGCCTTCACTTGATGTTATTCTATAAGATAAATCCTACAATCAAGTTTTAATTTTTAAATTCTTACAATTTTAAATTCTTAAATCCTTATGAAGAAGCATCATTTGGAGGGAGCAGTTTACATAATTTATCATCCATCAGCCTTTCTTTTTAAGATTTTATTTATTTATTGGACACACACACAGAGAGAGAGAGAGAGAGATTACTAGTAAGCAGAGAGGCAGGCAAGCAGGGAGGGAAGCAGGCTTCCTTTTGAGCAGAGCCCGATGTGGGGCTGGATCCCAGGACCCCAGAGACCATGACTTGAGATGAAGGCAGAGGCTTAACCCAACACCCACGTGATGAGAGAGCCCCCTCAGGTGCCCCTCATCCATCAGTCTTAATTGTTTGGAGGAAAATGTGTGGATGAATAATGCCTTAGGGAGCTGATCTCTCTAAAGAATTTTCAAGTCTTTACCCCTTCAAGGTTTTTGCACAGTTCTGATAGCCTCTAAACATCCAGCTGATTTCTACAGTGACAGGCCTGTTAAAAAACTGTCCTCAAACCAGGAATAGAGCTTGAAACATACCAGTCAAGAGCAACTTTGAGTCTTTTAAGGAATTTATCATCATTTCTTTGTTTTTGGTTCATATCCGAAATAGTTCTATATTACACTTGCATAATTTCTCCAGAGCTGACTTTGAAGGAGGCATTCAGTTCCAGCTAGTTCCATATTTTTCAAAGAACTATAATTCTATAAAAAAAAGAACATATTTTAGAGCGCCTGGGTGGCTCAGTGGGTTAAAATCTCTGCCTTCGGCTCAGGTTATGAATCCAGGTTCCTGGGATTGAGTCCCACAGTGGGCTCTCTTCTCAGCAGGGAGCCTGATTCCATTCCTCTCTCTGTGCCTGCCTCTCTGCCTTCCTGTGATCTCTGTCAAGGAAATAAATAAAATAAAAAAAACATATTTTATACCAGTTATTCATGTTTATTAACTAAGATATCACAATACAAATAATACAAACAGTTGCTCTTTATTAATACCTTCAACCAAGATCAAAAAAATATGTCCTATTTTCTCCAAAAATTTTATATCATCTGATAGGTCAGATATTTATAAAATTACATTTAAAGTTTAAAAAATATCAGCAAATATTTTCATTTAAATGCAAATTTCAAAGAAAATCTACTTTTCCAAACACGACTTTTTATCCTATTTTTTTTTAATTTTGTCGACAACTGATAAATTGTTTAGCGAGACTATAAATGTTAGATCGAAAAAATGATTGACAGATGTAAGTTCAAAATATTATGTTCCATTAAAAATGATTTAGTCTTTGATGAACATCTGTTTGGTAATATGTCGTATCTAGATAATGTAAATTAATGACCTATATAAAACTATAGGGAAATGACACCTTCCGTTCCATTATGAGTAGAGCTTTTAAAATGCTATTTGTCACAACCTGTCATCTTGTCATTATGTAGCATTATGTAGCATTTAAAAAATGTATACTCTTCACTTTGAAGTCTTTTAGAAATCTAAAATATGACATTCTATGGTTTGTGTTTCCATATTCCTTTATTGCCAGTTTGAACAAATCCACATGCTTTGATTCAAAGGTAATAAATTCCTCTTATTTGGAAAAATGATGTTTATTTTTGTTCTCTCACCCTTAGCAGGTGGTTTCATTTTAGCACACTTCAGAGTTATAATTTCATGCTTATTAAAAACATTTATTATGATCTACATAGATGAATGAAACTTTTATTTTATTAAATTATTTGCCAAAAAATCTGTTATTTTTAAAAATGTATTTCCTTTGAAGGGTTATTTTAGAGCATTCAGAGAGGATCTAGGAGTGTGGGTATTATGCAATATTTAAGTAGGTATGAAATGTTTATTTATATGATTGTTTCTTTAAGGCTTATGTATATTGTCCATTATATGCTACAAAATATTTTGAAAGTAAATTTAAGGTATGTTTTACATAGTTTACATAGTTTATTTTTTTTGGAAAAAAATATTGAAATGACTTATGAAATTCAGTATACTCTCAGCATATGTTTTTTTCTGAAATTTACCTATTGTGTCTTGAACCTATTATATGGCAGATATTACTTCAGACTACACTGGTAAATGAAATACTTGGCTTTGTAGAACGTTTATTATAATGGGTGAGACAATTAAAAGCTATATAAAACTTAATAAAAATTGCATAGTGCATTCAAAAATGATGAGTACAATGGGGAAAAAGAAAAATTAGATCAGGGTGAGAAAAATCAAGGTTTTGCTAGGCAGGGGATGGGGAGTTAAGAATTTTAATAGGAAGATCAGGGTAGTTACAATGAAGCTGACAATTGAACAAAGGTATGGAATGGTGATGAATTTGCCCAGAACTATCAGCAATAAGGTCACTCCAGACAAAGGAATTGGCTATCTTGAAGGCCATAAGGTTGGATCGTGCCTGGCATATCTGAGGAATAGCAAGGAGGCCACTGTGAGGGACTGAAGAGTAGCAGGGAAAGAGGTCACAGAGGTTAAATGAGTGGCTAGATCATGTAAAAGCTTAGAAGTCATTGTAAAACTCTGGCTTTTATATTTGGAAATTTACTATATGATAGAATTTCTGCTAATAACTGAGAGTACAAATGTCCATAAAATTTCAAAGATTCTTTTTCTTGTAAGACAGAATAAAGAAAAAGAGTTCATATTTTCACATGGTGTAACAAATGCTCAGAGATCCAAGTGTAGGAAGCTATGGAAGCACAGAAGAAGGCACTAAAATCACACCAATATATTTGATGACTGTGACTATATATAAATTTGTCTTTTCTAGATTTTTTATAGTCATGGAATCACACAGTATATACTATTCATTGCCTGGCTTTTCTTTTCTCAGCATGATTACTTTGAGAATCTCCAATTGTAAATAGTTCATTTTGATGTTGAACAGTAATCTCTTTAATGAGAGATCATAATTTGTCTTTGCTCTATTGATGGACATTGATGAACATTTCCACAGTTTTCAATTCTTAAAAATAAAGCTGCTATGAAATTCATATACAAGTCTTGTATGAACATAGGGTTTGTTTCTCTTGGTTAAATGCCTAGAAGTAAAATGGCTATTTGTGTAACTGCAACATATTTTGCATTTAAAAAAAATTTTCAAACTATTTTCCAAAGTGGTGGTATCATGATATATGCCAACAACAGTTTAGATTTTTTGTTGCTTCTCAATCTAGCTCAGACGAAGTAAATTAGCCTTTATAATTTTAGCCATTCTAATAGATATGTAAACATGTCTTATTGTGATTTTAATTTGTATTTCTTTAATGTCTAAATGTTGAGAAATTTGTCATGTGCTTATAAGCCATCCATATCCTTTTGGTGACATGTCTCTTCAATAAATTTCTTCACATGTAAAATTGGTTACTCTGTTTGGTTATTAGTAAGGTTTTTTATTTTTATTCATTTTTTAATAATCAGAGGAGATGTCCATTATCAGATATATAATTTGCAAATCCCTTTTCCATCTTTACGGTTTCTCAATGGAGCTTTGATAGCTGTGTCTTTCAAGAAATATGCTACTTCTTTCCTGGTACACGGAGGTATGACTAGAACATTATCAATGTTGACCTTTGCAAAGAAAATCATGGCTTAAGATATATGTAGTCTGCGGTTGTTGGGAGTGTTCTGTAATATCAAGCATATCTAGTTAGTTGATAATTTTGTTCAAGTCTTACATATCTTACCAATTTGATGACTATTTGTCTATATAATCTTAAAATAAAGGTATTGAAACTTTTTTCTGTTTCTCTTCTAAGGTAGAAGTTATGATTTTTGTTCTTAGTTTTTCCCTATATATCCCCAAATCTGTTATTAAGTATTAAAAGTCAAGAATTATTATACTCCCTGATAAATTCATCCTTTTAGTCTTCTGTAATTTTGACTTGATCATTATGTCTGATAATGAAATTTGCTTTTTAAATCACTTTTCATTATCTTGATATAACCACCAAAGTTATAGTGTGATTAGTGTTAATATAGCATAGTTTTTCTTTTACTTTATAAAGCACTTCTATATTTAATCCTGAAAAAAAAAACCAGATTTTTAGCTCTGGAAGCATCTTTCTAAATTATCTTTTTTTTTTTTTAAATGAAGCAGTAGCAATTTTTGTTAAGGGACCTAAACTGAAAGTAGGTTTATTTATTTATTTATTTAGTAAAAGATTTTATTTTGTTTATTGACAGCAAGAGAGAGAGAGGAAGCGCACAAGCGGGAGGAATCACGTGCAAAGGGAGAGGAAGAAGCAAGCTCCTTGGGGTACAAGTAGTCCCATGCAGGCCTGGATCCCTGTACACTGGAATCATGACCTCAGCCAAAGGCAAATATCTGCTTAAACAACTGAGTCATCCAGTCACCCCTAGAAAATTAAGAAAAAAAAAAAAGACCTTTTAAAAACATTTTGTTTGTTTCTTTTTTTAAAATATTTTATTTATTTGACAGACAGAGAGACAGGAAGAGGAAGTATAAGCATGGCAGAGGGAAAAGGAGAAGCAGGTTTCCCAGTGAGCAGAGAGCCTGATGTGGGGCTCCATCCCAGGACCCTGGGATCATGACCTGAAAGGAAGGGACACTTATGGAGGAAGCCACCCAGACACCTCTTTTCTTTGTTTTTAATATATGGCAACTGATGCTTCCGAGCCACGAGGAGCATATTACCCATTGATTAAATCTTTGATAACAACCTATTTAAAGAGGTGTGTAAATATATACTTACTCAGATTTATACACTTTGTGTTTTCTTCATAGTTTGGGACTTGAGCCCATGGTCACAACACTGCTTCCAGTCTTTGCCTTCCCATCTTTTGATACCAGGTATTTGGTCAGCAAAGCAAATTAGTATCAAAATTAATAAGCCCTTGGCACCATATCTCTGGAGCAGGGGTTGCTCTTAGCCAAGGCCCAGAGCAGTGGACCTCCCCTCGCTAGTGCTATAGCCCCAAGGACTAGGTCCCTGCCACCAGAACTCAGTCTTACATGTTATGCTAAGCAGACAAAACCAAAACAGGAAAGCTGCGACAGCTTTCACTGGCATGCCTCATCTCCCACTCCCTCGATGTCCAGGCAGTACCAGATGCCAGGGAGGGGTCTTGGTCCAACATATGGGAGGGAAGGAAGTAGCCACGAGCAAGTACCTGCCTCTCTGTGCCTTTCTTTCATGAGCAGGTTGTAAGGAGGAGGAAGAGGAAGGGGAAGAGAGCTGAACTTCAAGGGGTGAAGGCCTCAGGTAGGCAGCTGGCTCCTGCCAGTAGGAAAAGGACAAAGGAGAAGGCAGTGAGTCTTGCAGGGAGGGTGGGGGGTAAGGGTTACAGCTTATGACGGAATCTGGACAGGAGTAATAGGGATACTAGTCATTTGAGTCCACCATTGGCAAGCTGGGCTGGGTGTCAGGGCAGATAGGACTCCCTGGGCAACGGCACATGAGAGAAGGTGGAATTCTTCTCTGAGGAGCAGGTGGAGCTTTGGGTGTTGGGAAAGCATAGACAGTATTGTTCCAGGGCCAAGGACAGGTCCGGGTACTCCTGGTTGGAGGTCAAGGCCACAGTATGATCCAGGTCTTCTACCAGCAGCTTGAAGGTACCACATGCCAGCCACCCCTCATTATTGTGTAGAAGAACTCTGGTGCACTTATTGGCTTATCCATCAAATGACACTTTCAGCAGCTTGAAAACCACCTCCACAGGCACTCCAGGATATGGGAGGCTTCCAGAGTGAAGATTTTGCACAGGATCACCCCAAAAGACCAGAAATCACTCTGGTGGATGTAGATCTGGTCAAACATGGCCTTAGAGACCATCCACTTCACAGGCAGTCCACTGTTGGTTGTCTTTTTATAGTAACTGATGTGGTGATATCTCTGGCAAGGCTGAAGTCTGAGATATTCATCATGTTGTCCTTTGTCACCAGCAATTCCCTGGTGGCCAGGTCTTGGTGTATGCACTTCTTGGAGGCAAGGTACTCCATGCCTCAGGCTACCTGATAGGCGTAGGATACCAGGTCCTTGGAGGAGAGTTGCTCTGCTGCATTGTGGCTGATATTGTAACAGTACTCCAGGTCAGGAGGCCTCTGGGCCTGCAGGTACTCCTGTATGTTGTCTTTGGAGGCATATTCCATGAGAGTGTACAAAGGACCGTCCTGTGTGCAGGACCCAGCAGGTTGATGGTGTCCTTGTGCTGTCCAATCATCTTCATCATCTCCATTTCTGAGATTAGGTTTGACAGGTTTTCTCTGTTGCATCTGACTTCAACATCTTCACAGACACTTTAGTCAAATGGTTGGATTTGTCTTTGTCCAGCCCAATGGCCTCCTCCAACACCACCTGCCCAAAGTACGGCTGTCTTAGGGGTCTTCCTAAACTGCCTGCAACCAGCCTGTCTCAAGGCAGTTATGAACTCTACATTATCCTCAAAAACATTAAACCACAAGCTAAAAGTTCTCTTCACTAGGTCTCTGTCGCAGGTCTAATTTTCTTATCTTTCATCATTTATCTTTTTCCTAATTCTTATTTTCAGTATAGTTTACTTTGCTTCCAGGTGTTTCCCCTGGTTTCTGTATGCTGTTTCATAGGGAAGAATTATCCTGTCATAAAATTATTTCTTGAGCATTCATTACATCTCTCAGTTAAAATGGGTTCTTTTAAGGATATTGATTCATTTGGGTTCTCAAACTGGGAAGAATTTTCAAAATGGTGTTTTCCTCAAGGTTCAGAGTATGTCTTAGCCTCATCTTTACTCTTTTTGAAATTCACTTTTCAAATTCTTGTCCCTCTTTTTATCTTTTTAAATTAAAATGTTTTATTTTTACTATTCTTTTATTTGAGTATAGTTGATATTCAGTGTTACATTGGTTTCAGGTTTTCAATATCTCCATACATTATTCTATGATCACTACAAATATAGCCACCATCTGTCACCATATAACACTATTATAATATCATTGACTATATTCTCTACACTGTCCCATATCTCTTTTTAAAATCTCTGATTTTTATGTTTTCTGTTTTTCCAATTTTCCGCCATCATTTTACTTGGTTACTTTAATAAAATATGCCTGATTACACACTCTTTGCTGAAAACCATAGCATTTGATTTATAGTAGTCTTCTTCTTCTTCTTTTTTTTTTAAATTAACATATAATGTATTATTAGCCCCAGGGGTACAGGTCTGTGAATCGCCAGGTTTACACACTTCACAGCACTCACCACAGCACAGACCCTCCCCAATGTTCATAACCCCACCACCCTCTCCCTACCCTCCCCACCCCCCCCCCCCCGGCAACTCTCAGTTTGTTTTGTGAGATTAACAGTCTCTTATGGTTTTTTTCTCCCTCCCGATCCCATCTTGTTTCATTTACTCTTTTCCTATTCCCCCAAACCCCCCATATTGCACCTCCATTTCCTCATATCAGGGAGATCATATGATAGTGTCTTTCTCTGGTTGACTTATTTTGCTAAGCATAATACCCTCTAGTTCCATCCATGTCATCGGAAATGGCAAGATTTCATTTCTTTTGATGGCTGCATAGTATTCTATCATATATATATATATATATATATATATATATATATATATATATATCATTCATTTGTTGATGGACATCTAGGTTCTTTCCATAGTTTGGCTATTGTGGATATTGCTGCTATAAACATTTGGTGCACGTGCCCCTTTGGATCATATATTAGTCTTCTTTACCTCTATCAGAACCCCAGGAAGCTTTATTTATTTATATACTCACATAAACAGATGATCCAACACAACGTTTTTTGATGTTCAAATGTATTATAACGTCTTACCGCTTAACATTATGCTTACTGCTCTCTTTCACTGTCTGACTAAATCCTCATCATCACTATGCCATTTAATCAGAAAGAACATTTGAACTCAGAGTTCTCTCCATATCAGGGAATGAAGACTCCACACTTCTGTTTGTGCAGGTAAAATAAATGTTGATATTGTCTGTCCTGCACATACTCCATCCTGTTCACCAGAATATTCACCATCAAAATATATACAAAATAAATACCATACCTCACCACTTCTATTACCACCCAGCATGCTAAAAACACCATCATATGTTCCTGAATTATTGACTTGATTGATAACCCCACTTCCACACATACTGCACTCCTTTCTCCCTGCAAATTTATTTTGGTACAGCAATTTAACCTAAAAATCAAGTCAGGTGATTTTATTCTGCTGTCGAAAGTCTTTTGGTATCTTCCCCTTTCATATTAAATAAAAACTGAAGGCGTTTCAATGTACTAGAAGGTCACGCATCAATACGTTCTTCCTCTCTCCACCACTATGAACTCCTCATTGGCCTCCTTGCTTTTCCTCAAAAGTAACAGACCAGCTGTTCACACAAAGTCTATATACTTACTTGCTCTGCCTAGAGCAGTCTTTTCCTTTAATATGTGTATAACACCCCTCCTTCACTTCCTGGGTCTTTGTGCAAATAACGTCTCATAAATGAGATATAACCACCCAACACAAAATAAAATTAACTTTCCTCCCAGCATTCTCCAATGGCTTTTACCTTTCTTGTATTTCTTTGTAACACTTATCACCATCAACCATCAATCATTATTCTAATACTGGTTATTTTCTTTTTGGAGACAGAGAGAGAGAGAATTGGGAGGGGGTGCAGAGGAAGAAGAAAACACCCCACTGCCTAGAAAGCCTGCTGGGGAGTTACATCCCAGGACCCTGAGATCATGACCCAAGCCAAAGGCAGTCACTCAATGGACTGAGCCACCGAGGTGCCCCTTTATTATTGGTTTATTTCACTATTATATTTCAAAAGAATGTAAGCTCTTTGTGGTCAGGTATTTTATATGTTTTATTAATTGAAGTATTCTCAGAAAGGTAGCTGGCAGATTGTAAGGGCTCACTAAACTCTATTTTGTTGTTATTATTGGGCTCCTTTATGGGCTTTACCTCTTACGCTAGAAGTCTATCTTTCAGATGTAAGCAATAAGAATAGAGCCCTGCTGCCTGTTCAAATGAGTAAAAAGCCTGTATTAAGTGGATATTTTAAAAACTAAATGGTTCTTTTATAGAGTTCTTGTACAAGCCGACACTATTGAACGATAATGGGCAGTTGTACATTACAATTATACAAACACTTTGGTAATTTATACCCTTTTTTTGTAATTCATGAAATAAAATCTTTAAAAATTTTTTCATTTTTTTATTTAAGCCATTGTATGGCAGTGTTGATCACTATATTGTACACCTGAAACTAATATTAACCTTATTTTAACTAACTGGAATTTAAATAAAAACTTTAAAAATAAAATAAAAATAATAATCACTATTAATGGCTTAATAGTTGTATATAGGGGGAAAGGGAACATATTTTCCACGGTTTAGAAGTGGAGTTCTTTTATAGAGTTCTTGTACAAGCCGACACTATTGAACGATAACCCCACCACCCTCTCCCTCATTAGTGGTTTTTTTTTGTTTTTGTTTGTTTGTTTTGTCTCAACTAAAAGAATAAAAAATAATACACATTATTTTGAAAACTTTTTGAACAGTGTACAAACCTTAGTCAAGTCCACAATGTCTCATCTCTTCTTCCTCCTAACATGGCTAAGTTGAAAAACCCTTTATCTGGGAAAAGATCATTCTCCTGCCACCTTGTGTTAGATTTTGGCTTTAGCTTAGATTATCCTTACTTTCCTTTTCTGAAAATAAGTTGAAAATATTAATAGCCTCAGTTTCTTCTTCCAAAAATATGACTGCTTCTTTACCAAGCACAAAGCAACCCATTTTGACCATAGTAAACAGCATGGACCTACTTTTTTGGCTCACTGTTTTAGTGAGACAAGTGGAGTGAAGATGACAAACCATTTCCAAATGTATTAATAATTGGTAGACCATACTTCTAAATCGAAGTTTTGTTGCCATCAAACTATGACCAGACTCGCTATAATTACAGAGGTAAATTCTTTATATTTACTATATTTGAAATTACCATATAATACCAAAATAAAATTATGATTATGTGAAGAGTCTGTAATATTAAGAAGATGACTTTGAAATGATTGCTTATCTAAATGAAATTTCCCATTTTATAATCTTGCATAAGCTTCCATTGTCATTTCCTATTTAAAATCTATTAGAAGGTACTCTTATTCTCCCTTATGTGGGAAGTCAAATGTGGAACAAATTCATCCCAAAGGAACTGATTCTATATTCCACTGAAGACCAGGTGGCTTCCATGTGGCATTTTGCCTCTTGCATATTGTTCATCGCCTACAACAAATGGGGGTATGCTCTTTAGTAAACTAATTCAACTCAACTAGAGACATTGTCTTCAAGGAATAACATCATAGAGACTAGAATCAGAATCATACTTTTGGGAAAATTGGGCCCAGGTTTTTTTTGTTTTAAGATTTTATTTATTTATTTATTTGACAGAGACCACAAGTAGGCAGAGAGGCAGAGAGAGAGGGGGAAGCAGGCTCCCTGCTGAACAGAGAGCCTGATGCAGAGCTCGATCCCAGGACCCTGAGATCATGGCCTGAGCCGAAGGCAGAGGCTTAACCCACTGAGCCACCCAGGCGCCCCTGGGCCCAGGTTTTGATGGCTTCTTTCCTCAATCTTATAAAACCTATTTGAACTCTACTGGATGCCAGAACTGCTTAAAAATATTTGGTCCCTTGTAATTTTAACCTTCCAGTATTCAATGCACCCGATCCATGTAATATCCTATAGTATTTTTGTCAAATGAAGACTCTCAAAGTGTGTTTCTTGGGAGACACTTTTCAATTGGTTGCTTACATTTCTGCATTTATTATTTCTTCTAGACTATCCTTTGAAGATGGTTGTATTGAATAGACTTGGAAAACAGAAATAGTATCTTTTTTTTAACTTAACCTGTTGTGTTTGCAAATATTATCTGCCTCTGTTTTGATTCTTCTTGTGGGAACTGAGGCTCAGAACTGATATATAACTCCCACCCCTACACACACACACACACACACACACACACACACACACACACAAAACTGTTACTATTCTGACTACTTCTATTGCTGTGAATAATGAACTATATTATTTCTGAACCATGAGTCTGCATCTTCTATCAACACCCAAGAAACCACGGCAGACTCATACACCAGCTTTCAAATAAGGGAAAAAATTTCAGATGCTTTATATTTTTTGATAGTGTTACCTACTTCTGAACAATGACTGAACACATATAAAGCTGGAGCCATGACCATTTAGAGCTTCTTCTGTGGAAGAACTATGCATTCACTTGTAAACAAAAGTAGTTTCATCTTTTTTTTTTTTTTTTCCTCCTGGAAACCATTTCCTCTCTCACACTGTTGCTCAAATTGGATGGAGTCTAAGGTCCTTTGAGGAAATTTTTGTTTAATGACTCAAAATAAAATAGGAAGAGTCTAAAGTGCTAAAACTAATTCTAGATAAAAGGTATAAGATCATGCCAGAAAGGATAGTAATTTTATCTAACAACTGCCTGTTCACCCCTTTATTTGTTCATTAACTAATCTCCAAATTCCTGACTAAATCCCTTTTGTAAGCCAGAATGTGAGCTAAAAACTGGGTATTTTAAAAAAGTTTTCATTTGAAATCCAGTTAGTTAACATATATGGTTGTATTAGTTTCATGTGTACAATATAACATATAACACTCAGTGCTCATCATGACAAGTGCTCTAATTAACCCCCATCACTTATTTAATCCATCACTCCTTTCAGATCCTCTCAAGTAACCATCAGTTTGTTCTCCGTAATGAAATATCTGTTTCTTGCTTTGCTTCTCTTTCTATGTCTTATTATTTTCCCTTTTGCTTGTTTGTTTTGTTTCTTTTATTCCATATATGAGTAAAGGTATTTGTCTTTCTCTGACTGACTTATTTCACTTTTAGCATTATACTGTCTAGTTCCATCCATGTTATTGCAAATGGCAAGATTTCGGTCTTTTTTTATGGCTGAATAATATTCCATTGTATATACATACCACTTATCCTTTATTCATTCATCAATTGATGGATACTTGGGCTCTTTCCATATCTTAGCTTTATAAATAATGCTGCTATAAACATAGGGGTGCTAGCATCCCTTTGAATAAGTTTTCTTATATCCATTGGGTAAATACACACCAACAGGATTGTTTATCACAAAGGACTTCTATTTTTAAATTTTATGGAAATTCCATACTGTTTTCCAATATGGCTGTATCAGTTTGCATCACCACCGACAGTTCACAATTGTTACTTTTTCTTTCTTTTTCTTTTTTTTTAGGATTTTATTCATTTGACAGAGAGAGATAACAAGTAGAGAGAGAGGAGGGAGCAGGCTCCATGCCTGGCAGAGAGCCCGATGTGGGACTTGATCCCAGGACCCTGAGATCATGACCTGAGCTGAAGGCAGAGGCTTAACCCACTGAGCCACCCAGGCAGCCCCCACTAGTGTTACTTTTTCACATCCTCTCCAACACCTTTTGTTTCTTGTAGTGTTGATTTTAGCCATTCTGACAGGTGTGAGGTGGTATCTCTTTCTAGTTTTGCTTTGCAATTTCCTGATGATACATGATGATGGACATCTTTTCATGTATCTACTGAACATTTGAATGTGTTCTTTGGGGAAACACTTGTTCATGTCTTCTATCCATGTTTTTATTGGATTATTTGTTTTTGGATGTTGACTAAAAACTGGATATTAAGTAACACACAAGACAGGTTTCCTTGAGCTTAAATTTTATTTGCATGAGTATCATTAACAGGAAAAAATATGCATATGTGTATGTACAAGTGTGTTTATGTATACATCTATCTATCTATCCTCTATCCCCTGTCTTCTAATTGTGGTAAATCCTGTAAGGTGGGGAATGGGATAGTCCGAAGAAATATGCTGCTGGATATGTTGGGTAAGCAAATTTAATTGCACTCAGATGCATTGGATATAAGTGAATCACTCAAATGAGTTATTTAATATTATATAGAAACAAATTAAAATTTTATGTAGTTGAAAATAATAGGTAGTTAAAATAATTTTTTGTTGTTTCTTGTTTCTGTGTCTTTTTTTGTTTATATATACTATGGTGTGAATGTTTATGTCTCCCAAAATCATATTATGAAATCTAACTCTGGAAGTGATAGTATTAAAAACATAGGGGCCTTTGGGAGGTGATTAGGTCATAAGTGGGATTACAGTCCTTTTAAAGGAGACCCCAGAGAGTTCTCTTGCTTCATTCATCATGTACATTTACAGTGAGAAGATAGCCATCTATGAGGAAGTGGGCTCTCCCTGGATATGCCCATTCCTTAATCTTGAACTTCTCAGTTCTAGAACTGTGAGAAATAAGTTTTCTTGTTTTCTGTTCTTTATAAGCTATTCAGTCTATATCATGTCCGTTATCGGAGCCTGCATGCAGAGAGGACAATATGACCTAAAACGAGAGCAATAAATATAAAGTTTCAGTAAAGTCAGTTGGTACAATGTTTTTTTACTTAGAGAAGACATGCTGCTTCATGTTAAACCTTGATATTCTATGTGTTTCTTGAAGGGCCACTTCTTACTCCTTTGTATGTTTTCCACAAAGTCCAGGATGATGCCTTACATAAAGGTAATATTTTATAAATACTGTTGGAAATATATACTTCTCTAAAATCTTATTTTGCCTACAGATTACTTGGATCCACTTTGCCTTGTGTAGAATATTTGAAATATATTAAGAACAGAATGTCTCTCTAAATAACATTTAGAATCATCTTTAGTTTATGACTCCTGACTCATTTGTTTATGAAGTGATACTTACTGCAAGAACACTGAAGTTTGTAATATAATTTTTGAATTAATCACCAAGCTAGTTTATTATAACTTATGAAAAAAATAATTTCTCATGTTGGTTTAATTCTGCTCTTATGTTATGGTCATGGCATTTTCATTAAAATAAAGTAGAAAATAGAAGTAAATAATAAGTGAAAAATAAAAAATAATAAATAAAAATATAAAAGTAAAACTCTTGTGAAATGTTAAACTTTTCTTACTTATTTTGTTTTGCTTTTCCTCTACCATGCTGGCAAAGCTGTATTTTGCAGATAGATACAATTTTCTAGTTGCTAGGTTTGTTACTGTTGCTAAAATTTTCAAAATATAAGAAGTTGAATAGTCATGGATTGTTTACTAAACTCCTTATCTACACATATAAAAATAAAACAATGATGGTGACCTGGGTATTTCTAAAATTGTATTCTGTTTTTCCATATTATGTTTTACAATGTAATTAATAAAGATTCTGCATATAGTAACACCCATCCCCTTCTATCTCATCTGTATGTCCATTACAGAGCATGTATGATTTCTATTCATTGCTATGTTGTGGTGAAGAGATTGTCTGAAGTAGTCCTATATTTATGCAGGTAGATCTTAAGCTACAGTGCTCTTGTTTATTTTGCTTGCTCATGATCAGTATGTCTGAAAGATGGTAACTATTGCATCAGGTATGACGATTAAAAAATATTATTGGTGCCTGATACACTGTGATGAAATAGGTAAGTCGATTTATAATTTGTTAATTAAAAATAGAAAAAGAAATTCCTTTGGATTTGTCCTTTATTAAGAGTTGTTTTTTTTTTTAAACGAATTCCTTGGGATGGTTTTTGTGTAATATATATCACATGCCTCAACCTTTAAATTTGAATGTAGAAAAGAGTTATCAGAATGAGCCTTTCCTTACACCACACACGAAAATAGACTCAAAATGGATGAAGGACCTCAATGTGCGAAAGGAATCCATCAAAATCCTTGAGGAGAACACAGGCAGCAACCTCTTCGACCTCAGCCGCAGCAACATCTTCCTAGGAACAACGCCAAAGGCAAGGGAAGCAAGGGCAAAAATGAACTATTGGGATTTCATCAAGATCAAAAGCTTTTGCACAGCAAAGGAAACAGTTAACAAAATCAAAAGACAACTGACAGAATGGGAGAAGATATTTGCAAACGACATATCAGATAAAGGACTAGTGTCCAGAATCTATAAAGAACTTAGCAAACTCAACACCCAAAGAACAAATAATCCAATCGAGAAATGGGCAGAGGTCATGAACAGACATTTCTGCAAAGAAGACATCCAGATGGCCAACAGACACATGAAAAAGTGCTCCATATCACTCGGCATCAGGGAAATACAAATCAAAACCACAATGCGATATCACCTCACACCAGTCAGAATGGCTAAAATCAACAAGTCAGGAAATGACAGATGCTGGTGAGGATGCGGAGAAAGGGGAACCCTCCTACACTGTTGGTGGGAATGCAAGCTGGTGCAACCTCTCTGGAAAACAGCATGGAGGTTCCTCAAAATGTTGAAAATAGAACTGCCCTATGACCCAGCAATTGCACTATTGGGTATTTACCCTAAAGATACAAACGTAGTGATCCAAAGGGGCACGTGTACCCGAATGTTTATAGCAGCAATGTCCACAATAGCCAAACTATGGAAAGAACCTAGATGTCCATCAACAGATGAATGGATCAAGAAGATGTGGTATATATACACAATGGAATACTATGCAGCCATCAAAAGAAATGAAATCTTGCCATTTGCGACAACATGGATGGAACTAGAGCGTATCATGCTTAGCGAAATAAGTCAAGCAGAGAAAGACAACTATCATATGATCTCCCTGATATGAGGAAGTGGTGATGCAACATGGGGGCTTAAGTGGGTAGGAGAAGAATCAATGAAAAAAGAAGATGGGATTGGGAGGGAGACAAACCATAAGTGACTCTTAATCTCACAAAACAAACTGAGGGTTGCTGGGGTAGGGGGTTTGGGAGAAGGGGGTGGGATTATGGACATTAGGGAGGGTATGTGCTTTGGTGAGTGCTGTGAAGTGTGTAAACCTGGTGATTCACAGACCTGTACCCCTGGGGATAAAATTTATGTTTATAAAAAATAAATAATTATATTAAAAAAAAGAATGAGCCTAGAAAATATTGTTATGAAATATTTTTGTTCTGTTATATTATGTTAACTTGGGAAATAATGGTAGTTATTTTTATTAGCATTTCCTACTTTCCACATGCCCTTACAGATGAGATATCATGTTTTTCCTACTCTTTTTATCATGGTTGTTATATTCTTCATGATCAATAACAATCAGTAAAAATTCATAACATTAATTTTCTTTGGGAAAGTGATATTTTAGCAAGAATCCATGACCAAAAATTTTAGCTGTTGTTCATCCAGTAGGTGAGACTATCAATGTTCCCGAAATTTCAAGAAATAGAACTTATTAATTGTGTTGGTTAATGTTTATTGTCTCTGAACTTAGAGGTGCATAATTCAATTTAAAATTTATTTTGAATTGAAAACAAGATCTTACTGAAGTTTAGTCATCCCACTTTATATCAGGCCTCCAGTACATTCTAATTTATTTATAGAAAATATCATAAACATGAATGTCACTTTTCCTATTGCATTTATACTGAAACTGCAATGACTCAAAGATGTCAGATCTGAAAAACACTACCTTTCTATAATTTCTGTTTCCTAGGAGGAATGGATATACCCATTTTAGCACAATTATCCAACAGTATTCAAAACCACCATGAATTTTAAAACATAGTTATTACACCCTAAAAATCAAGTATGAAAATGTATAAACAACCAAGTCTCTATCTGTAAATGAAATACTCCCACACAGACTGGTTTTAAAACTTTCTAACTTAAGGAATTTGATAGCACAGACTCAGGGTAGTAGTTTCAGTGCCTACAGTATACTTTCAGGGAGAGAGTAATGTAGGCTCTGAGTCACTTTCTGCCTAGAGATGACCTAATAGTGGTTCTGGCATTGTTTGTTTGTTTGTTTTTGAAAATACTTTCCTGGGCGTCATTCAGAAAATGCAGAGTTTGGCAATCTATATAAATTAAGGATGATCTTTTTGAATGTTTGTCTCTCACTACATCAAATTAACATAATTGGACAGAAATTCCACTAAATTAAGCATTGTTAGGAAATGTGTAAATTGGAGCTGCACAAATTAGTTGCTCTTTGAACTATGTGCTGTTGGTTCAGGATTAGATAAGGAGTTTGAAGGAAAACCTAAATCATTGCTTCCTTTTTTGAGAGAGTCTTAGCATATTTTCTTAAAATTAGCTGAAATAAACAATGTGTTTAGTCGCAAAGTGATTTGCATTTTTGCACAAACTCCCTATCTCCTTGAGAATTATAACAAATATTTCATGAAACATCAATGATCTTTACTTTGTTACACTGCTGTAAAGTACATTCAGAGTTGCCAGTTAAAAATGTTAGTGTTGAGATGAAATGTCATGCATTTTTCCTCACTTCCATGCAAATGAACACAGTAATTTATTAAGACACAATGAAGAAAAAAAAAATTGACAATGAGTTCCAGATTTTAAAAATCACTTGCCATTCAATCCAAATTGTGAGTTTGATCGGTTACCGAACACTTTATAATGCACCCCTGGTAATTTTACAGAGATTATTTTTTTCTTACCAATTCTTGATTATTCTGTCTTGCAATGCAGAGAAAGCTAACTAATTTAAAATAAACTTCCATTAATTTGGATTGTTATAAACTTAAAATTGATTAATTTTCATATACAGAGTTTAAAATGTTCACAATTGGGCGCCTGGGTGGCTCAGTGGGTTAAGCCGCTGCCTTCGGCTCAGGTCATGATCTCGGGGTCCTGGGATCGAGTCCCGCATCGGGCTCTCTGCTCAGCAGGGAGCCTGCTTCCCCCTCTCTCTCTCTGCCTGCCTCTCCATCTATTGTGAATCTTTACTAAAAAATTAAAAAAAAAAAAAAAAATAAAAAAAATAAAATGTTAACAATTTACATTAAATATATATTCTGTGTATACCTTGGAAAAATTATACTGAAAATTGAAATTAAAATGATGTTGTATATAGCTGCAAGAAGCCTCCAGTCCCATTTCATCTTACTATATAAGTTGTGTCAGGTAATTTATAAAATCCCTACTGCATAACAAATCTATTTTTTGTTGGAATGGGTAGTAATGTTTGTTTCTTATTTCTAAATAAGAGTTGGTCTATGAGTACATCTGCAACTGTATTTTTCCTAAGTGGCTTCATGGTCTTGAACTGAGAAAGCTCAGAACATTAAACATCAAAATAATATAATTTGACATAACTAGACATCAAGGAAATGCAATTAAAATGACACTGAGATAACACTACACACTTATCAGAATGGCTAAAATAAAATATAATGACAAGAACAAAAGAAAAAAATATACCATTTGATGATACACAATGGCAAGTTGTACCATAACGTAACCATCTCAGACTAGTGTAGTGTTAAATTTGTTTTTCTAAGCAATGTTTTGGGTCACTTACCACTTTTCAAGGATTTAAAGTGCTATCATTTTACTTAACTGTGAAATTTGGTCAGATTTAAATTTCAATTTATGTTAAAACATTCTGTAAACTGTGTTAAACTTTGACATTTGTTCCCTCTGTTCAGTGAATAACACTATATCATATTTTGAAAAATACACTAATTTTCATTTTGAAAAATATCCCTTTTTCCTCTTATGGTAATTATTAATATGAATTAATAGTAGAATTTGATATGGTTCCATATGACCATAAATACTTTATTGTATATTATCAAATTTAATAATGAATATAATGTACTTCTTTGGACAATTTTTAAAGACCAGTCTACTCTTAAAAAAAAAAAATGGAGACGCACTTCTTCAGTTCACACAAATTTCATTTTATTATATATAACCTCAGATAAATTTCAACAAATCATAATTTATTAAAATTATATCTACTTAAAAATCTCATAGAAGAGTAAAACCATCAAAAATAAAAATAAACACACACAACACACACACATCACCCATGTATTGGCAAATCACAATTGCTATAACAATACATTAGGCATTCCAAAGTTAAGGGCTATCAAAATTTCCATCAGTGACAAAAAGATTTGTATCCAAATGGACTGATTTTACAGAATCCAAGAAAAAGTCTCCTAGGGTTTATTTAAAGATAAATATTTGAACAAATACTTCTTAAATTTAGGAAATTCAGAACATAAGATTAAAGAATATTTGCAGTGCAGACTATATTCAATCCTTCCTTCAAAATGTGCCTTTGAGTACATAATTCTGTTTTCTCTATCTAAATTGAGCTGTCCTCCAAGGAAGTTTTCTAAAATGTGTGTCTCTGTGTGATAAATGTTCTAAGACCTAACATGCTTCATTGTATTTTTACTGTGCTCTCAAATTTAATCAATAATTTGGCTTGATGTATAATATCTAGTTTCAAATATCTTTTCCATCTATACAAACACCCAGCTGTCTCCTTTATATGCTATTACTATTGAGAATTCTGCTGTCAGTATTATTCTTGTACATTTTAGGTGATCTGTTCTTCTCTTGGGCATCATTTATGCTCTTCTCTGTTTTTGATATTCTTAAAACTCACCCTAATATATATGAGTGGTTTTTTTTTTTTAGATTTCATTTATTTATTTGACAGAGAGAAATCACAAGTAGTTGGAGAGGCAGGCAGAGAGAGAGAGAGAGGAGGAAGCAGGCTCCCCGCCGAGCAGAGAGCCCCATGCGGGACTTGATCCCAGGACCCTGAGATCATGACCTGAGCCAAATGCAGCGGCTTAACCCACTGAGTCACCCAGGCGCCCTATATGAGTGTTTTTTTGTGTGTGTGGTTTTGTTTTGTTTTGTTTCTGATTTCTCATGTTTGGCATCATTTTAAGTCTGGTATCTTTTATCTTTCTTTAATTCTCCAAAATTTATCTCAGTACTTATTTAAATATTTTCTTTATTTTTTTTCTCTTCTGCTGCATTTGGGCAGAAGTCATTAATTTGTTTGTTTGTTTGTTTTTCCCAACTCACTTATTCATTTTACAGCTATATTCATCTTAGTCTCCATTTATTGTATTCTTTATTTCAACAATTTTCACTTAATTTATATTCACAGTATAGTATCTTTCTTTTCTTTGTATATGTATATCATTATTTTATCATATACTTTTAAGCTACTTTTAAAAATATTTTATTTATATATTTGACAGTGAGAAATCACAAGTAGGCAGAGAGAGAGGAAGGGAAGCAGGCTACCTGCTGATCAGAAAGCCTGATGTGGGGCTTGATCCCAGGACCCTGAGATCATGACTTGAACCGAAGGCAGCGGCTTAACCCACTGAGCCACCCAGGTGCCCCTTTTAAGCTATTTTTTAAAAGTACAGTCATTCTTTTTTTTTTTAAGATTTTATTTATTTATTTATTTGACAGAGAGAGATCACAAGTAGATGGAGGGCAGGCAGAGAGAGAGAGAGAGAGAGAGAGAGAGAGAGAGAGAGCAGACTCCCTGATGAGCAGAGAGCCTGATGCAGGACTTGATCCCAGGACCCTGAGATCATGACCTGAGCTGAAGGCAGTGGCTTAATCCACTGAGCCACCTAGGCGCCCCTAAGCTATTTTTTAAATTCCTGTTCCAATAACACTTGGATTGCCATATAAAGTTAACCACATCATCTTTTTTAGGTAAGTAATTGTACTTTTTATGTGCATAGCTATTTTGGTCCATGAGTTCAGCTTCTCTTAGGATCATCAAATCTCTGTAAAGTCTGGGTATTCTAGGATTTTCTAAGCAACAATAAAATACATTGAAACCTGGTAGCTTAATTATAATAACGTTTTCTTTCTCAATCATTCACAATAGCATTACATTCTGAGTAGCTTCCTTCTATTTTGCAGCTATACTGTTTGGAAAAACTTGAATTGTGATATTACTGTGATAATGTGAATTAGTCAGGGTTTTTCAGAGAATCGGAAAGAGAAAAAAAAAAAGGAAGATAGTGACTATTAAAACATCTGTCCAAATTCAATTGAACAAAACTCAGAAATGCCATCTCCAGTGAAATACAAAGAAGATTATATATAGTTCTGGGCACACACATCTCATTTGACCCAATGATGTACATCAATGAAAGACTGAAGGCCAATCACCACTCCATGGGAGAATTTAAAAATAAATTTACTAATGAGGCCAAGAATTCAGAATCACAAATACTTCAGAAATAATAATAACTGCCTGCACTTGATCTTATTCTGTAAGATAAATCCTACGATCAAGTTTCAATTTTAAGTTCTTACAATTTTAAATTCTTAAATCCTTCTGAAGAAGCATCATTTGGAGGGAGCAGTTTTCATAATTTATCATCCATCAGCCTTTTTTAAAGATTTTATTTATTTATTGGACACAGAGAGAGAGAGAGAGAGAGATTACAAGTAAGCAGAGAGGCAGGCAAGCAGGGAGGGAAGCAGGCTTCCTTTTGAGCAGAGCCCGATGTGGGGCTGGATCCCAGGACCCAGAGACCATGACTTGAGATGAAGGCAGAGGCTTAGCCCACCACCCACGTGATGAGAGAGCCCCTCAGGTGCCCCTCATCCATCAGCCTTAATTGTTTGGAGGAAAATGTGTGGATGAATAATGCCTTAAGGAGCTAATCTCTCTAAAGAATTTTCAAGTCTTTACTCCTTCAAGGTTTTTGCACAGTTCTGGTAGCCTCTAAACATCCAGCTGGTTTCTACAGTGACAGGCTTGTTAAAAACTGTCCTCAAACCAGGAAAAGAGCTTGAAACATACCAGTCAAGAGCAACTTTGAGTCTTTTAAGGAATTTATCATTATTTCTTTGTTTTTGGTTAATATCTGAAATAGTTCTATATTACACTTGCATAATTTCTCCAGAGCTGACTTTGAAGGAGGCATTCAGTTCCAGCTAGTTCCATATATTGGCAAGAACTATAATTCTATATAAAAAAAAAACAAACGTATTTTAGAGTGCCTGGGTGGCTCAGTGGGTTAAAATCTCTGCCTTCAGCTCAGGTTATGATTCCAGGTTCCTGGGATTGAGTCCCACAGTGGGCTCTCATCTCAGCAGGGAGCCTGCTTCCATTCCTCTCTCTCTGCCTGCCTCTCTGCCTTCCTGTGATCTCTGTCAAGGAAATAAATAAAATTTTTAAAAAACATATTTTATACCAGTTATTCATGTTTATTAACTAAGATATCACAATACAAATAATACAAACAGTTGCTCGTTATTAATACCTTCAACCAAGATCAAAAAAATATGTCCTATTTTCTCCAAAAATTTTATATCATCTGATAGGTCAGGTATATATAAAATTACATTTAAAGTTTTAAAAATATCAGCAAATATTTTCATTTAAATGCAAATTTCAAAGGAAATCTACTTTTCCACACACGACTTTTTATCCTATTTTTTTTAATTTTGTCAACAACTGATAAATTGTTTAGCGAGACTATAAATGTTAGATCGAAAAAATGAATAATAGATGTAGGTTCAAATTATTATGTTCCATTAAAGATGATTTAGTCTTTGATGAACATCTGTTTGGTAATATATTGTATCCAGATATAGTAAATTAATGACCTATATAAAATTATAGGTAAATGACACCTTCCGTTCCATTATGAGTAGAGCTTTTAAAATGCTATTTGTCACAACCTGTCATCTTGTCATTATGTAGCATTATGTAGCATTTAAAAAATATATACTCTTCACTTTAAAGTCTTTTAGAAATCTAAAATATGACATTCTATGTTTTGTGTTTCCATATTCCTTTATTGCCAGTTTGAGCAAATCCACATGCTTTGATTCAAAGGTAATAAATTCCTCTTATTTGGAAAAATGATGTTTATTTTTGTTCTCTCACCCTTAGCAGGTGGTTTCATTTTAGCACACTTCAGAGTTATAATTTCATGCTTATTAAAAACATTTATTATGATCTACATAGATGAATGAAACTTTTATTTTATTAAATTATTTGCCAAAAAAAATCTGTTATTTTTAAAAATGTATTTCCTTTGAAGGGTTATTTTAGAGCATTCAGAGAGGATCTAGGAGTGTGGTATTATGCAATTTTTAAGTAGGTATGAAATGGTTATTTATATGATTGTTTCTTTAAGGCTTATGTATATTGTCCATTATATGCTATAAAATATGTTGAAAGTAAATTTAAGGTATGTTTTACATAGTTTATTTTTTGGAAAAAAATATTGAAATGACTTATGACATTCAGTATAATTAATTTTTTCTGAAATTTACCAATTGTCTATTGAACCTATTATATGGCAGATATTACTTCAGACTACACTGGTAAATGAAATACTTGGCTTTGTAGAACTTTTATTTTAATGGGTGAGACAATTAAAAGATATAAACCTTACTGAAAATTGCATAGTGCATTCAAAAATGATGAGTACAATGGGGAAAAAGAAAAATTATATCAGGGTGAGAAAAATCAAGGTTGTTAGGCAGGGGATGGGGAGTTAAAAATTTTAACAGGAAGATCAGGGTAGTTACAATGAAGCTGACAATTGAACAAAGGTATGGAAAGGTGATGAATTTGCCCAGAACTATCAGCAATAAGGTCACTCCAGACAAAGGAATTGGCTATCTTGAAGGCCATAAGGTTGGATCGTGCCTGGCATATCTGAGGAATAGCAAGGAGGCCACTGTGAGGGACTGAAGAGTAGCAGGGAAAGAGGTCACAGAGGTTAAATGAGTGGCTAGATGATGTAAAAGCTTAGAAGTCATTGTAAAACTCTGGCTTTTATATTTGGAAACTTACTGTGTGATAGAATTTCTGCTAATAACTGAGAGTTCAAATGTCCAAAAAATTTCAAGGATTCTTATTCTAGTAAGACAGAATAAAGAAAAAGAGTTCATATATTCACATGGTGTAACAAATGCTCGGAGATCCAAGTGTAGGAAGCTATGGGAGCACAGAAGAAGGCACTAAAATCACACCAATATATTTGATGACTGTGACTATATATAAATTTGTATTTTCTAGATTTTTTATAGTTATGGAATCACACAGTATATACTATTCGTTGCCTGGCTTTTCTTTTCTCAGCATCATTACTTTGAGAATCTCCAATTGTAAATAGTTCATTTTGATGTTGAATAGTAATCTCTTTCATGAATAGATCATAATTTGTCTTTGCTCTATTGATGGACATTGATGAACATTTCCACTGTATTCAATTCTTAAAAATAAAGCTGCTATGAAATCCATATACAAGAAGTTGTATGAACATAGGGTTTGTTTCTCTTGGTTAGTATATGTGCTGCCGAAGCGAGCACTGTTTCTCTTGGTTAAAAGCCTAGAAGTAAAATGGCTATTTGTGTAACTGCAACATATTTTGCATTTAAAAAAATTTTCAAACTATTTTCCAAAGTGGTGGTATCATGATATATGCCAACAACAGTTTAGATTTTTTGTTGCTTCTCAATCTAGCTCAGACGAAGTACAATTAGCCTTTATAATTTTAGCCATTCTAATAGATATGTAAGCATGTCTCATTATGATTTTAATTTGTATTTCTTTAATGTCTAAATGTTGAGAAATTTGTCATGTGCTTATAAGCCATCCATATCCTTTTGGTGACATGTCTCTGCAATAATTTTCTTCACATGTAAAATTGGATACTCTGTTTGGTTATTAGTAAGGTTTTATATTTTTATTCATTTTTTAATAATCAGAGTAGATGTACATTATCAGATGTATAATTTGCAAATCCCTTCTCCATCTTTACGGTTTCTCAATGGAGCTTTGATAGCTGTGTCTTTCAATAAATATGCTACTTCTTTCCTGGTACACGGAGGTATGACTAGAACATTATCAATGTTGACCTTTGCAAAGAAAATCATGGCTTAAGATATATGTAGTCTGCGGTTGTTGGGAGTGTTCTGTAATATCAAGCATATATAGTTAGTTGATAATTTTGTTCAAGTCTTACATATCTTACCAATTTGATGACCGTTTGTCTATATAATCTTAAAATAAAGGTGTTGAAATTTTTTTCCATTTCTCTTCTAAGGTAGAAGTTATGATTTTTGTTCTTAGTTTTTCCCTATATATCCCCAAATCTGTTATTAAGTATTAAAAGTCAAGAATTATTATACTCCCTGAGGAATTCTTGCTTTTACTCTTCTGGAATTTTGACTTGATCTTTATGTCTGATAATGAAATTTGCTTTAAAATCACTTTTCATTATCTTGATATAACCACCAAAGTTATACTGTGATTAGTGTTAATATAGCATATTTTTTCTTTTACTTTTTAAAGCACTTCTATATTTAATCCTGACAAAGAAACAAAAGAGCTCTTTAGCTCATGAAGCATCTTTCTAAATTATCTTTATTTTTTTTTAAATGAAGGAGTAGCAATTTTTGTTAAGGGACCTAAACTGAAAGTAGGTTTAGAAATTTATTTATTTATTTATTTATTTATTTAGTGAAAGATTTTATTTTGTTTTATTGACAGCAAGAGAGAGAGAGAGAGAGAGGAAGCGCACAAGTGGGGGGAAAAACGTGCAAAGGGAGAGGAAGAAGCAAGCTCCTGGGGTGTGCAAGTAATCCCATGCTGGGCTGAATCCCTGTATACTGGAATCATGACCTCAGCCAAAGGCAAACATCTGCTTAAAGAACGGAGTCATCCAGGCACCCCTAGAAAATTAAAAGAAAAAAAGAACTTTCAAAAACATTTTGTTTCTTTCTTTCTTTTTTAATATTTTATTTATTTGACAGACATAGAGACAGGAAGAGGAATTATAAGCAGGGCAGAGGGAAAAGGAGAAGCAGGTTTCCCACTGAGCAGAGAGCCTGATGTGGGGCTCCATCCCAGGACCCTGGAATCATGACCTGAAAAGAAGGGACACTTATGGAGGAAGCCACCCAGACACCTCTTTTCTTTGTTTTTAATATATGGCAACTGATGCTTCCCAGCCACGAGAAGCATATTACCCATTGATTAAATCTTTGATAACAACCTATTTAAAAAGGTGTGTAAATATATACTTACTCAGATTTACACACTTTATGTTTTCTTCATAGTTTGGGGCTGGACCCCATGGTCACAACACTGCTTCCAGTCTTTGCCTTCCCATCTTTTGATACCAGGTATTTTGGTCAGCAAAGCAAATTAGTATCAAAATTAATAAGCCCCTTGCACGATATCTCTGGAGCAGGGGTTGCTCTTAGCCAAGGCCCAGAGCAGTGGACCTCCCCTCGCTAGTGCTATAGCCCCAAGGACTAGGACCCTGCCACCAGAACTCAGTCTTACATGTTATGCTAAGCAGACAAAACCAAAACAGGAAAGCTGCGACAGCTTTCACTGGCATGCCTCATCTCCCACTCCCTCGATGTCCAGGCAGTACCAGATGCCAGGGAGTGGTCTTGGTCCAACATATGGGAGGGAAGGAAGTAGCCACGAGCAAGTACCTGCCTCTCTGTGCCTTTCTTTCATGAGCAGGTTGTAAGGAGGAGGAAGAGGAATAGAGGTGAGCTTCAAGGGGTGAAGGCCTCAGGTAGGCAGCTGGCACCTGCCAGTAGGAAAGAGACAAAGGAGAAGGCAGTCAGTCTTGCAGGGAGTGTGGGAAGTAAGGGTTAGAGCTTATGACGGAATCTGGACAGGAGTAATAGGGATACTAGTCATTTGAGTCCACCATTGGCAAGTGGGCTGGGTGTCAGGGCAGATAGGCCTCCCTGGGCAACGGCACATGAGAGAAGGTGGAATTCTTCTCTGAGGAGCAGGTGGATCTTTGGGTGTTGGGAAAGCATAGACAGTATTGTTCCAGGGCCAAGGACAGGTCCGGGTACTCCTGGTTGGAGGTCAAGGCCACAGTATGATCCCGGTCTTCTACCAGCAGCTTGAAGGTACCACATGCCAGCCACCCCTCATTATTGTGTAGAACTCTCTGGTGCACTTATTGGCTTATCCATCAAATGACTCCTTCAGCAGCTTGAAAACCACCTCCACAGGCACTCCAGGATATGGGAGGCTTCCAGAGTGAAGATTTTGCACAGGATCACCGCAAAAGACCAGAAGTCACTCTGGTCGATGTAGATCTGGTCAAACATGGCCTTAGGGACCATCCACTTCACAGGCAGTCCACTGTTGGTTGTCTTTTTATAGTAACTGATGTGGTGATATCTCTGGCAAGGCTGAAGTCTGAGATCTTCATCATGTTGTCCTTGGTCACCAGCACTTCCCTGGTGGCCAGGTCTTGGTGTATGCACTTCTTGGAAGCAAGGTACTCCATGCCTCAGGCTACCTGATAGGCACAGGATACCAGGTCCTTGGAGGAGAGTTGCTCTGCTGCATTGTGGCTGATATTGTAACAGTACTCCAGGTCAGGAGGCCTCTGGGCCTGCAGGTACTCCTGTATGTTGTCTTTTGATGCATATTCCATGAGAGTGTACGAAGAACCGTCCTGTGTGCAGAACCCAGCAGGTTGATGGTGTCCTTGTGCTGTCCAATCATCTTCATCATCTCCATTTCTGAGATTAGGTTTGACAGGTCTTTCTCTGTTGCATCTGACTTCAACATCTTCACAGACACTTTAGTCAAATGGTTGGATTTGTCTTTGTCCAGCCCAATGGCCTCCTCCAACACCACCTGCCCAAAGTAGGCCTGTCTTAGGGGTCTGCCTAAACTGCCTACAACCAGCCTATCTCAAGGCAGTTATGAACTCTAGATTATCCTCAAAAACATTAAAACACAAGCTAAAAATTCTCTTCACTAGGTCTCTGTCGCAGGTCTAATATTCTTATCCTTCATCATTTATCTTTTTCCTAATTCTTATTTTCAGTATAGTTTATTTTGCTTCCAGGCGTTTCCCCTGGTTTCTGTATGCTGTTTCATAGGGAAGAGTTATCCTGTCATAAAATTATTTCTTGAGCATTCATTACATCTCTCAGTTAAAATGGATTCTTTTATGGTATTGATTCATTTGAGTTTTCTCAAAATGGGAAGAATTTTCAAAATGGTGTTTTCCTCAAGGTTCAGAGTATGTCTTAGCCTCATCTTTACTCTTTTTGAAATTCACTTTTCAAATTCTTGTCCCTCTTTTTATTTTTAAATTAAAATGTTTTATTTTTACTCTTTTTTTATTTGAGTATAGTTGATATTCAGTGTTACATTGGTTTCAGGTTTTCAATATCTCCATACATTATTCTATGATCACTACAAATATAGCCACCATCTGTCACCATATAACACTATTATAATATCATTGACTATATTCTCTACACTGTCCCATATCTCTTTTTAAAATCTCTGATTTTTATGTTTTCTGTTTTTCCAATTTTCGACCATCATTTTACTTGGTTACTTTAATAAAATATGCCTGATTACACAATCTTTGCTGAAAACCATAGCATTTGATTTATAGTAGTCTTCTTCTTCCTCTTTTTTTTAAATTAACATATAATGTATTATTAGCCCCAGGGGTACAGGTCTGTGAATCGCCAGGTTTACACACTTCACAGCACTCACCACAGCACATTCCCTCCCCAATGTTCATAACCCCACCACCCTCTCCCTACCCTCCCCACCCCCCCGGCAACTCTCAGTTTGTTTTCTGAGATTAAGTGTCTGTTATGGTTTGTCTGCCTCCCGATCCCATCTTGTTTCATTTACTCTTTTGCTGTCCCCCAAACCCCCACATTGCACCTCCATTTCCTCATATCAGGGAGATCATATGATAGTGTCTTTCTCTGGTTGACTTATTTTGCTAAGCGTAATACCATCTAGTTCCATCCATGTCATCGCAAATGGCAAGATTTCATTTCTTTTGATGGCTGCATACTATTCCATCATATATATATATTCATATATATATATATATATATATATATATATATATACCATTCATTTGTTGATAGACATCTAGGTTCTTTCCATAGTTTGGCTATTGTGGATATTGCTGCTATAAACATTCAGTGCACGTGCCCCTTTGGATCATATAGTAGTCTTCTTTACCTCTATCAGAACCCCAGGAACCTCTGTTAATTTATTTACTCACATAAACAGATGATCCAACCCAACGTTTTTTGATGTTCAAATGTATTATGTCTTACTGCTTAACACTATGCTTACTGTTCTCTTTCACTGTCTGACTAAATCCTCATCATCACTATGCCATTTAATCAGAAAGAACATTTGAATTCAGAGTTCTCTCCATATCAGGGAATGAAGACTCCACCCTTCTGTTTGTGCAGGTAAAATAAATGTTGATGTTGTCTGTCCCGCACATACCCCATCCTGTTCACCAGAATATTCACCATCAAAATATATACAAAATTAAAACCATACCTCACCACTTCTATTAACACCCAGCATGCTAAAAACACCATCATATGTTCCTGAATTATTGACTTGATTGATAGCCCCACTTCCACACATACTGCACTCCTTTCTCCCTGCAAATTTATTTTGGTACAGCAACTTAACCTAAAAATCAAGTCAGATGATTTTATTCTGCTGTTGAAAGTCTTTTGGTATCGTCCCCTTTCATATTAAATAAAAACTGAAGGCATTTCAATGTACTAGAAGGTCATGCATCAATACGTTCCTCTCTCCACCAGTATGAACTCCTCATTGGCCTCCTTGCTTTTCCTCAAAAGTAATAGACCAGCTGTTCACACAAAGTCTATATACTTACTTGCTCTACCTTTTCCTTTAATATTTGTATAACACCCTCCTTCACTTCCTGAGTCTTTGTGCAAATAACATCTCATAAATGAGATATAACCACCCAACACAAAATAAAAATTAACTTTCATCCCAGCATTCTCCAATGGTTATTACCTTTCTTGTATTTCTTTGTAACACTTATCATCATCAACCATCAATCATTATTCTATTACTGGTTTATTTCCTTATTTGAGACAGAGAGAGAGAGAATTGGGAGGGGGCGCAGAGGAAGAAGAAAACACCCCACTGCCTAGAAAGCCTGCTGGGGAGTTACATCCCAGGGCCCTGAGATCATGACCCAAGCCAGAGGCAGTCACTCAATAGACTGAGCCACCGAGGTGCCCCTCTATTATTGCTGTATTTCACTATTATATTTCAAAAGAATGTAAGCTCTTTGGGGTCAGGTATTTTATATGTTTTATTAATTGAAGTATTCTCAGAAAGGTAGCTGGAAGATTGTAAGGGCTCACTAAACTGTATTTTGTTGTTATTATTGGGCTCCTTTAAGGGCTTTACCTCTTATGCTAGAAGTCTATCCTTCAGATGTAAGCAATAAGAATAGAGCCCTGCTGCCTGTTCAAATGAGTAAAAAGCCTGTATTAAGTGGATATTTTAAAAGCTAAATGAATGGCTTAAGAGTTGTATATAGGTGAAAGGGAACATATTTTCCACAGTTTAGAAGTGGAGTTCTTTTATAGAGTTCTTGTACAAGCCGACACTATTGAACGATAATGGGCAGTTGTACATTACAATTATACAAACACTTTTTTGGTAATTCATGACTGGATTTTTGAGGCACCTCCACGCTGTTTTCCAGAGTGGTTGCACCAGCTTGCATTCCCACATACAGTGTAGGAGGGTTGCCTTTTCTCCACATCCTCGCCAGCATCTGTCATTGACTGACTTGTTCATTTTAGCCATTCTGAAAGGTGTGAGGTGGTATCTCATTCTGGTTTTGATTTGCATTTCCCTGATGCCGAGTGAGGTGGAGCATTTTTTCATGTGTCTGTTGGACATTTGGATGTATTCTTTGCGGAAATGTCTGTTCATGTCCTCTGCCCTTTTCTTCATTCGATTATTTGTTTTTAGGGTGTTGATTTTGATAAGCTCTTTATAGATTTTGGATAGATAGTGGCCTTTTATCTCGTATGTCATTTGCAAATATCTTCTCCCAGATAACTTCTGACAGTCATCTTTTGGCTTTGTTAACTGTTTCCTTTGCTGTGCAAACAAAAGCTTTTTGATCTGATGAAATCCCAATAGTTCATTCTTGCCCTTGCTTCCCTTGCCTTTGGCGATGTTCCTAGGAAGAAGTTGCTGCTGCTGAGGTCAAAGAGGTTGATACCTGTTCTCTCCTCAAGGATTTTGATGGATTCCTTTCTCACATTATGCTTCTTCATCCATTTCCAGTCTATTTTCATGTATGGTGTAAGGAAATGGTCCAACTTCATTTTTCTGCATGTGGCTCTTCAATTTTCCCAACACCATTTGTTGAAGAGGCTGTCTCTTTTCCATAGGACATTCCTTCCTGCTTTGTTGAAGATTAGTTGACCATAGAGTTGAGGGTGTATTTCTGGGCTCTCTATTCTGTTCCATTGATCTATGTCTGTTTTGGGGACAGTTCCCTACTATCTTGATGATGACAACTTTGTAATAGAGCTTGAAGTATGGAATTGTGATGCCAACAACTTTGGCTTTCTTTTTCAATATTCCTCTGGCTATTCGAGGTATTTTCTGGTTCCATATATATTTTAGGATGATTTGCCCCATTTCTTTGAAAAAAATGGATGGGATTTTGATAGGGATTGCCTTAAATGTGTAGATTGCTTTAGTAGCATAGACATTTTCACAATATTTGTTCTTCCAATACAGGAGCATGGAACATTTTCCATTTCTTTGTGTCTTCTTCAATTTCTTTCATGAGTACTTTAGAGTTTTCTGAGTATAGATTCTTTGTCTCTTTGGTTAGGTTTATTCCTAGGTATATTAGGGTTTGGGTGCAATTGTAAATGGGATTCACTCCTTAATTTCTATTTCTTCAGTCTTGTTGGTTTAAAAAAATGCAACCAATTTCTGTGCATTGATTTTATATTCTGACACTTAACAGAATTCCTATACAAGTTACAGCAGATTTGGAGTGGAGTCCTTTAAGTTTTCCACATACAGTGTCATATCGTCTGCAAACAGGGATAGTTTGACTTCTCTTTTGCCAATTTGGCAAAATTTGGATGCCCTTAATTTCTTTTTGTTGTCTGATTGCTGAGGCTAGGACTTCTATTACGATGTTGAATAGCAGTGGTGATAACGGACATCCCTGCCGTGTTCCTGACCTCAGCGGAAAAGTATTCAGTTTTTCTCCATTGAGAATGATATTTGCAGTGGGTTTTTCATAGATGGCTTTGATAATATTGATAATATGTGCCCTCTATGCCTACGCTTTGAAGAGTTTTAATCAGGAAGGGACACTGCACTTTGCCAAATGCTTTTTCAGCATCTATTGGAGAGTATCATATGGTTCTTGTTCATTCTTTTATTAATGTGTTATATCACATTGATTGATTTGCAGATGTTGAACCAACCTTGTAGCCAAGGTTTCTGATTTTATTCCAAGAGTTTGAATTTCTGTTTGATTTATGTAATAGGCAACAGTGTCATGAGGAAAGACTTGTAGGATAAAATTTCTTCAAGACCGGAACACAGATGGCTGCCTATGGACTGTGAGGTGGGTGTTAATGAAAATGCATTGAGCAGTAAGGGAAGGGCAGCTCACAACCATAGGAAAGGTGCCCTGTGTTTTTGTTTTGTTTTGTTTTACAAACAGATACCATTTCCCCTCTCCATGGAAATTTTCAAATTTACTTTGCTCTAACAACCACAAATACTTAGGACATTATGAACACAGTATGGGCATTAAAGGATAAAAATAAACAAAAATTTAAGTAAATGTTAAGTGTTTGTCATTATTTCAGCCATGTTTTTCTATGCTTAACTGCTCGAAAAAATTACACATGTTTCTAAATATTTTACCAGGCTGTTAAACTAATGCAAAGGGTTTTATGGAATTTTCTATAACACCATCTCGATTTTCTACATTGGCTGTCACTCCTGAAAATTCTCAGTTTATAAATGTGCATATATTTACTATAATAATACTCACTGGTTATTTACCTGGTTTATTAGTGTATTTTGATCCTTTCTAATTGTTCACTTTCTTCCATGTTTCCTCCTTATTTCTACAAATGTCAATCCATCACATGTTATGTAAAGTGAAACAAAGAGGAACAGCTGTTAGTAGAAAGGATTAACAGAGGTGCTTTGATGTTACTCTGTGAGGTATTTCCATATCATCATTTTAATATATTTCAGGAATACAGCATAGTTGTTATGCCTTAATTAAACCTTCATTAAGTCTTTATATATATTTTTTTTTTTTCCTAACTCACAAGTCCGCCCTTCATGTCCCATTCAAAACCCACTCATTTTATGGAATAATTGTTTTATATTCCCAGTACAATCTTCATTTAACTTATTGCTCTGGTGTGCTCCTTTGGCAGCACATATATTAACTTATTGTTCTGGGTATACAAAAAGATAGGAATGGAATATTTTGTAATATGATATTTTGTCCTTTCTACTACAGCGTCTGTGTAAGCATTCTTTGATCAGAGACCTAAGGAGGAGGTCCAAATTGAAGAAAAACAAATAGAAAAAAAGAAAATGTTCTCAGTCCTTTCTTGTAGTTTCATTTGCAGGAACCACAAAGGCAAAGACATTAAAATGTTTTTTTCTTATTTTTTAAAATTAATTTTAAATTTTTTATTGGATTATGCTCCCTTAAACTCATCTGATACCATGAATAGAAAATCAAAGCAATCCACCAAACCTTCTTTCATGATGTTGCCTTTAAACATGTTGCCTTTAAAAATTTTACAGTCTCATCTGTAGAGTAGATGAACCTTGACTCAAAAGTGTCATCATAGGCTGTGGTGACACTTGTCTTGCCACCCGCCCGCTGTTCCTGCCATGGCAGGCTCTCCTGCTTCACGACCGTTTCCCGACAACAAGGCCAATGGCTCCTGTTCTCGCAGGGCGGCATTGCTGCGCCTTTCCCAGACATGTTCCTGGGGAGCACAGTGACAGACGTGTGCCTTTCTTTAAGGCTGTTTCCACAGGCGCAACCACGCTTCTCTCTCAGGCAGAGGGGATGACCAGGCTAAGAGGATTTCACTCCCAACGGGTTTCTCCCACCATGCTTCGGAGACTATGTTCAGGCAAGCGGCATCAGCATCCCATAGAACTGACACGGATTTCCCGACGAATGCTGTGCTTTCCCAGAGAGGATGCACGTACAAAGAGGCTTTTGCTCTATGCGGGTTTCTCCCACCGTGCTGTGAATACTAGGTTAAGGCAAGCAACGACAGCAGCCCACAGAACCGACTCTGATTTCCCAGCGCCTGCTCTGCTTTTGCAGAGGTTTTGGGCTAGGCGCGAACTGCATTTCGCCTCTGCTTCCTCAGCAAGGCTTTGGGCGTTAGCTCTGTCGCTTAAGAGAAAAAGCTGCAGGAGAGCTGGTGCCACACTGGCCTTGATTTCCTGGGCTCCATGTTCCCGCCCTGGGTTCACACTGCCAGGCCAAACTAAGCAGAGCCACAACCCTGCAGCAGCATGTGTGGCCTAGGATTGCACTCTATGCACACTACCGTCTCCTGGTGACTTGGCCTTTTGCTCTGGCGCGCAGGCAGACTCGGGGACTAGGCCAGTGCCTTCCACCAGGAAAGGAGAGGAAAGATCCCTGAACACCGCCCATGCACTGGGATGGGGAGATGTGGGGGACTGTCCCCCACTCCTTCCCCAGAAACCCTGTGCCACCGCGAACGCTGCCTCATCATCTGGAGGAAGAAGGCCTGTGACTGCCTGTTTCTCCAGGGAACTGTTTCTGTGAGTTCCGGGTATTGCGCCTGGTGGCAAACCCAAGTCTGCCCTAGGGACAGGTGGCCAAGGAGATGCTGTCCCCTTGGGACCAGAGGCACCAGACAGGCCTGCCCAGACTCCTTCCTCAGAGAGGATCACGTGTGCCTGCCCTAGTCGTCCCCTCGTGTCTCAGCATCCAGGCTTCATTTTATCCGCACAGGGAGCGGGTGACACTTGTCTTGCCACCTGCCTGCTGTTCCTGCCATGGCAGGCTCTTCTGCTTCACCACCGTTTCCCGACAGCAAAGCCAACGGCTCCTTCTCTTATCCGGGGGCGGCGTGCTGCGCCTTATGCAGACATGCTTCTGGGGAGCGCGGTAACAGACGTGTTCCTTTCCTTAAAGCTGTTTCGACAGGTGCTCTCTCAGGCAGAGGGGGATGACCGGGCAAAGAGTATTTCGTTCAATGCGGGTTTATTTCAACGAGCTGTGGAGACTAGCCCAGGCAAGCAGCAGCAGCATCCCCAAACCCAACTATGATTTCCCAACGAATGCTGTGCTTTCCCAGATGAGATGCCCAAAGAGCCTTTCGCTGTATACGGGTTTCACCCACTGTGAGACTGGGCTCCGGCAACTAACAGCAGCAGCCCACAGTACAGACTCTGATTTCTCAGCGAATGCTGTGCTTTCCCAGTTTAGAGAGGAGGCGACAGGATCCCTGCACAAGGCCCGTGCACTGGGATGGGGAACTATGGGGGACTGTCTCCACTCCTTCCCCGGCACACCCCCTGCCACCCGCATCGCTGCCAAATCTTGGTGGAAGACGGCATCTGACTGCCCATTTCTCCATGTGGTTGTTTCTGCGAGTCAGGGTATGGCACCTGGTGGCAAGCCCAAGTCTGCCCTTGGGACAGGTGGCCAAGGAGATGCTGTCCCCTTGGGACCAGAGGCACAGGACAGGCCTGCCTTCGGCCCAGACTCCTTCCTCAGAGTGGAGCAAGCGCCCCTGCCCTAGTCATCCCCTCATGTCTCCTTAGCAGCCAGGCTTCCATCTCCGCACAGGGAGCGGGAGACACTTGTCATGCCACCGACCTGCTGTTCGTGCCACGGCAGGCTATCCTGTTTCCCGAGCCTTTCCCGACCCCAAGGCCAACGGCTCCTCTTCTCCAGGGGCGGCGTGTTGCGCCTTCCCCACAGTTGCTCCTGGGTAGCGCAGTGACAGACAAGTGCAACCACGATTCTTTCTCAGGCAGAGGGGATGCTAGGGCAAAGAGTATTTCGCTCCATGCGGGCATCTTCCACCGAGCTGCGGAGACTAGCTCAGGCAAGCAGCAGCAGCATCCACAAACCCAACACTGATTTCCAAAGGAACGCTGTGCTTTCCAAGGGTAGATGCCCAGGCAAAGAGGGTTTCGCCCACCGCGAGACTGGGCTCAGGCAAGCAGCAGCCCGCAGAAAATTTCTCAGCGAATGCTGTGCTTTCGCAGAGGCTTTGGCTTGGAGCGAACAGCACTTCGCCACTGTTTCCTCAGCAAGGCTTGGTTCGCGTCAGGGAAGAAGAGCTGCGGGAGAGCTGGTGCCACTTGGGTCTTGCTTTCCCGGGCTCCAAGTTCGCGTGCTGGATTCACCCTGCCAGGCTGAACTTGCAGACACAGCCGGAACCCTGCAGTAGCGTGCGTAGCCTAGGATGGCACCCTATGCACACTACCATCTCCCACTGTAGGCATCGCTTGGCCTTTTACTCTGGCGCTCAGGCGGACTCGCGGACTTCGACATTTCTTTTCCCACAGGAAAGGAGAGGTGAAAGGCTGCCTGCACACTGCCCGTGCACTGAATAGGGAGCTTTGGGGGACTGTCCCAACCCCTTTTCCTTAAAAGCCGTGCTTCCTTCAAGCTTCCACATCCTGGAGGAAGACGGCATCTGACTCCCCGTTATTTCAGGGAGCTGTTTCTGCGAGTTCAGCGTAGGCGCCTGGTGGCTAGCGCATGTCTGCCCCAGGGACAGGTGGCCAAGGAGCTGCTGTCTCCTTGGGCCCAGAGGCTCAGGACAGGCATGCTTTCTGCCCAGACTCCTTCCTAAGAGTGGAGCAAGTACCCTGCCCTACTCATCCCCTCCTCTCTCCGTAGCAGCCAGGCTTCCATCTCTCCGCACAGGGTGCGGGTGACACTTGTATTGCCACCGGCCGCTGTGCCTGCCAGGGCCGGCTCTCTTGCTTTGCAACCGTTTCCAGATCCGAAGGTCAAAGGCTCCTGCTCTTCTAAACGGGCAGCGTGCTGCACCTTCCACAGACATGCTCCTGGGGAGCGCAGTTCAAGATGTGTCCCTTTCCTTAAGGCTCTTTCCACAGGCGCAACCGCGCTTCTCTCTCAGGCAGAGGGGATGCCCAGGCAAAGGTGATTTCGCTCCATGCGGGTATCTTCCACCATGCTGCGGAGACTAGCTCAGGCATTCAGCTGCAGCATCACACACATCCGATTCTGATTTCCCAACGAATGCTGTGCTTTCCCTGAGGAGATGCCCGGATAAAGAGGCTTTCGCTGTATGCGGGTTTCTCCAACCGCGAGACTGGGCTTAGGCAAGCAGAAGAAAAGTCCGCAGAACCGACTCTGATTTCCCAGCGACTGCTATGCTTTCGCAGAGGTTTTCAGCTTGGCGCGAACCGCATTCGCTGCTGCTTCCTCAGCAAGGCTTTCGTCCTTCGCTCTGTTGCGGCAGGGAAAAAGAGCCGCGGTATTGCTTGTGCCTTTTGGGCCTTGCTTTCCCGGGCTCTAAGTTCTTGCCTGGGGTTCACATTGGTAAGCCGAACTAAGCAAACGCAGTCGCAACCCTGCGGCAACGTGCGTGGCCTAGGATGGCACTCTATGCACACTACCAACTCCCGGTATAGGCAACAATTGGCCTTTGGCAGTGGACCTCAGGTGGACTCGCGAAAAGGGTCAGTGCCTTCCTCACAGGAGAGGAGATGCGACAGGATCCCTGAACACCGCCCGTTACTAAATGGGGAGCATTTGGGGATTGTTGCCACTCCTTTCCCCGCACACCCGCAGCCACCGACAACGCTGTCACATCTTGAAGGAAGGTGGCATATGACTGCACGTTTCTCGAGGGAGCTGTTCCTGTGAGTTCAGGGTATGGTGCCTGGTAGCACGCCCAAGTCTGCCCTACGTACAGTTGTCCTAGGAGTTGCTGTGCCCTTGGGACCAGAGGCACAGGACAGGCCTGCCTTCTGCCCAGACTCCTTCCTCAGAGTGGAGCACGCGTCCCTGCCCTAGTCGTCCCTTCATGTCTCCGTAGCAGCCAGGCTTTGTCTCTCTGCAGAGGGATCGGGTGACACTCGTTTGCAACCGGCCTGCTGTTCCTGCCACGGCAGGATCTCCTGCTTCCCGACCGTTTCCCCACCACAAGGCCAACGGCTCCTTCTCTTCTCCTGGGGCGGCGTGCTGCGCCTTCCCCAGACTAGCTCCTGTGGAGCTCGGTGACGTGTCCCTTTCCTTAGGGCCTTTCAGATGTACAACAATGCTTCTCTCTTAGACAAAGGGGACCTAGGGCAAAGAGGATTTCGCTCCATGCGGGTATCTTCCACCATGCTGTGGAGACTAGCTCAGGCATTCAGCTGCAGCATCACACACATCCGATTCTGATTTCCTAACGAATGCTCTGCATTCCCAGAGGAGATGCCCGGGCAAAGAGGCTTTCGCTGTATGCGGATTTCTCCAACCGCGAGACAGGGCTCAGGCAAGCAGCAGAAGAGCCCGCAGAACCGACTCTGATTTCCCAGCGACTGCTATGCTTTCGTGGAGGTTTTCAGCTTGGCGCGAACAGCACTTCGCTGCTGCTTCCTCAGCAAGGCTTTGGTCATTCGCTCTGTCGCAGCCGGGAAGAAGAGCCGCGGGAAAGCTGGTGCCTCTTGGGCCTTGCTTTCCCCGGCTCCACGTTCGCGCCCGGGGTTCACCTTGCTAAGCCGAACTAAGCAAAGTCACAACCCTTCAGCATCGTGCGTGGCCTAACATGGCATACTATGCCTGTTACCATCTCCTGGGGTACGTAAGGCTTTGCCTTTTGCTTCAGTGCTCAGGCAGACTCGGGGTCTAGGCCAGTGCCTTCACCACAGGAGAAAGGAGGTGACTGGATCCCTGCACACGGCCCGTGCACTGGAATGGGGAACTGTGGGGGACAGTCTCCACTCCTTCCCCATCACACCCCCTGCCACCCACATCGCTTCCACATCTTGGTGGAAGACGGCATCTGACTGCCCGTTTCTCCATGGGGTTGTTTCAGCGAGATCCGGGTATGGCACCTGGTGGCAAGCCCAAGTCTGCCCTTGGGACAGGTGGCCAAGGAGATGCTGTCCCCTTGGGACCAGAGGCACATGACAGGCCTGCCTTCTTCCCAGACCTCTTCCTCAGAGGGGAGCACACGCCCCTGCCCTAGTCGTCCCCTCATGTCTCCTTAGCAGCCAGGCTTCCAACTCTCCGCACAAGCAGCGGGCGACACTTGTCTTGCCACGGGCCTGCTTTTCGTGCAAAGGCAGGCTATCCTGCTTCCCGAGCGTTTCCCGTACCCATGGCCAACGGCTCCTTGTCCTCTCCGGGGCGGCCTGCTACGCCTTCCCCACCGTTGCTCCTGGGGAGCACGCTGACAGACGTGTGTAACCACGCTTTTCTCTCAGCCAGAGCGGATGCGAGGGCAAAGAGTATTTCGCTCCATGCGGGTATCTTCCACCGTGGTGCAGAGACTAGCTCAGGCAAGAAGCAGCAGCATCGCCAAACCCAACTCAGATTTCCCAACGAATGCTGTGCTTTCCCAGTGGAGATGACCGGGCAAATAGACTGTCGCTGTATGCAGGTTACTCCCACCGCGAGAATGGGCTCACGCAAGCAGAAGCAGCCCGCAGAACCTTTCTCAGCGAATGATGTGATTTCGCAGAGGCTTTGGCTTGGAGCGAACAGCACTTCGCCGCTGCTTCCTCAGCAAGGCTTCAGTCGCGTCAGGGAAGAAGAGCTGCGGGAGAGCTGGTGCGTCTTGGGCCTTGCTTTCGTGGGCTCCATTTTCGCGTCCTGTATTCACCTTGCTAAGCCGAACTAAGCAGACACAGCCACAACCCTGCAATAGCGTGCGTAGTCTAGGATGGCACCCTATGCATACTACCTTTTCCCAGTGTAGCCATCGTTTGGCCTTTTACTCTGGCGCTCAGGCGGACTTGCGGTCTATCCCAGTGCTTTCCCTCAAGAAAGGAGAGGTGACAGGATACCTGCACACCGCCCATGCACTGAATAGGGAGCTATGGGGGACGGTCCCCACTCTTTCCCCTTTAACGCCGTGCCTTTTCCAAGCTTCCACATCCTGGAAGAAGATGGCATCTGACACTCCGTTATTTCAAGGAGCTGTTTCTGCGAGTTCAGCGTAGGCGCCCGGTGGCTAGCGCATATCAGCCCCAGGGACAGGTGGTCAAGGAGCTGCTGTCTCCTTGGGCCCAGAGGCTCAGGATAGGCATGCTTTCTCCCCAGACTCCTAAGCGTTGAGCAGGCGCCCGGCCCTACTCATCCCCTCCTCTCTCCGTAGCAGCGAGGCTTCGTCTCTCTGCACAGGGAGCTTGTGAAACTTGTATTTCCACCCCGCCGTGCTGCGAATACTAGGCTAAGGCAAGCAGCAAGAGCAGCCCGCAGAACCGACTCTGATTTCCCAGCGACTGCTATGCTTTCGCAGAGGTTTTCAGCTTGGCGCGAACGGCACTTCGCTGCTGCTTCCTCAGCAAGGCTTTGGGTGTTCGCTCTGTTGCATCAGGGAAGAAGAGCTGCGGGAGACCTGGTCCCTCTTGGGCCTTGCTTTCCCGGGCTCCATGTTGTCGTCCTGGGTTCACCCTGCCAGGCCGAACTAAGCAGACACAGCCAAGACCCTGCAGCAGCGTGCGAGGCCTAGGATGGCACTCAATGCACACTACATTCTTGGCCATCATGCGGACTCGCGGACAAGGCCAGTGCCTTCCCCACAGGAGAGGAGAGGCGACAGGATCCCTGAACACCGCCCGTTCACTGGAATGGGGAGCTTTGGTGGATTGTCCCCACTCCTTCCCCGGCAAACACTCTGCCACCGAAAACGCCATCACATCTTGGAGGAAGATGGCATCTGGCTGCCAGTTTCTCGAGGGAGCTATTTCTGCGAGTTCCGGGTATGGCGCCTGTAGCTAGCCCAAGTCGGCCCTACAGACAGGTGGTCAAGGAGATGCTGTCCCCTTGGGACCAGAGGCACAGGACAGGCCTGCCTTCTGCCCAGACTCCTTCCTCAGAGTGGAGCACGCAACCCGGCCCTACTCATCCCATGTCTTCTTAGGAACCAGGCTTTGTCTCTCCGCACAGGGAGCGGGTGACACTTGTCTTGCCACCGGTCTGCTGTTCCTGCCACGGCAGGCTATTCTGCTTCCCGACCTTTCCCGACCACAAGGACAACGGCTCCTTCTCTTTTCCTGGGGTGGCGTGCTGCGCCTTCCCCAGACATGCTCCTGGGGAGCGCAGTGACAGACGTGTGCAACCACGCTTCTCTCTCAGATCTCAAAAACACAACATAACCCTACACCTAAAGGAGATGGAGAAAGAACAAAAAAGAAAGCCTAAACCCAGCAGAAGAGGAATAATAAAGATCAGAGAAGAAATCAATGAAATAGAAAGAAATAAACAAACAAACAAAAACCACAAAAAACCACCACCAACAACAAAAAACAATAGAACAAATCAACGAAACTAGGAGCTGGTTCTTTGAAAGAATTAATAAGATTGATAAACCCCTTTCCAGACTTATCAAAAAGAAAAGAAAGAAAGAACCCAAATAAATAAATTCATGAATGAAAGAGGAGAGATCACAACCAACACCAAAGAAATACAAACAATTATAAGAACATACTATGAGCAACTCTACGCCAAAAAATTCAACAATCTGGAAGAAAGGGATACATTCCTAGAGACATATAAACTACCACAATTGAACCAGGAAGAAATGGGATCCTGAACAGACCCATAACCAGTACGGAGATTGAAACAGTCATCAAAAATCTCCAAACAAAAGCCCCGGGCCAGATGCTTCCCAGCGGAATTCTACCAAAAATTTAAAGAAGAATTAATTCCTAATCTCATGATACTGTTCCAAAAAACTAGAAATGGAAGGAAAACTTCCAAACTCTTTTTTTTCTGAGGCCAGCATCACCTTGATCCCAAAACCAGACAAGGATCCCATCAAAAAAGAGAACTACAAACCAATATCCTTATGAACACAGATGCGAAAATTCTCACCAAAATACTAGCCAATAGGATTCAACAGTACATTAAAATGATTATTCACCACGACCAAGTGGGATTTATTCCAGGGCTACAAGGTTGGTTCAACATCTGCAAATCAATCAATGTGATATAACACATTAATAAAAGAAAGAAGAAGAACCATATGATACTCTACAATAGATGCTGAAAAAGCATTTGGCAAAGTGCAGTGTCCCTTCCTGATTAAAACTCTTCAAAGCGTAGGCATAGAGGGCACATATTATCAATATTATCAAAGCCATCTATGAAAAACCCACTGCAAATATCATTCTCAATGGAGAAAAACTGAATACTTTTCCGCTGAGGTCAGGAACACGGCAGGGATGTCCGTTATCACCACTGCTATTCAACATCGTAATAGAAGTCCTAGCCTCAGCAATCAGACAACAAAAAGAAATTAAGGGCATCCAAATTTTGCCAAATTGGCAAAAGAGAAGTCAAACTATCCCTGTTTGCAGACGATATGACACTGTATGTGGAAAACTTAAAGGACTCCACTCCAAATCTGCTGTAACTTGTATAGGAATTCTGTTAAGTGTCAGAATATAAAAATCAATGCACAGAAATTGGTTGCATTTTTTTTTTTAACCAACAAGACTGAAGAAATAGAAATTAAGGAGTGAATCCCATTTACAATTGCACCCAAACCCTAAGATACCTAGGAATAAACCTAACCAAAGAGACAAAGAATCTATACTCAGAAAACTCTAAAGTACTCATGAAAGAAATTGAAGAAGACACAAAAAAAATGGAAAATGTTCCATGCTCCTGTATTGGAAGAACAAATATTGTGAAAATGTCTATGCTACGTAAAGCAATCTACACATTTAAGGCAATCCCTATCAAAATCCCATCCATTTTTTTTCAAAGAAATGGGGCAAAACATCCTAAAATATATATGGAACCAGAAAATACCTCGAATAGCCAGAGGAATATTGAAAAAGAAAGCCAAAGTTGTTGGCATCACAATTCCAGACTTCAAGCTCTATTACAAAGTTGTCATCATCAAGATAGTAAGGAACTGTCCCCAAAACAGACATAGATCAATGGAACAGAATAGAGAGCCCAGAAATACACCCTCAACTCTATGGTCAACTAATCTTCAACAAAGCAGGAAGGAATGTCCTATGGAAAAGAGACAGCCTCTTCAACAAATGGTGTTGGGAAAATTGAAGAGCCACATGCAGAAAAATGAAGTTGGACCATTTCCTTACACCATACATGAAAATAGACTGGAAATGGATGAAGAAGCATAATGTGAGAAAGGAATCCATCAAAATCCTTGAGGAGAGAACAGGTATCAACCTCTTTGACCTCAGCAGCAGCAACTTCTTCCTAGGAACATCGCCAAAGGCAAGGGAAGCAAGGGCAAGAATGAACTATTGGGATTTCATCAGATCAAAAAGCTTTTGTTTGCACAGCAAAGGAAACAGTTAACAAAGCCAAAAGATGACTGTCAGAAGTTATCTGGGAGAAGATATTTGCAAATGACATACCAGATAAAAGGCCACTATCTATCCAAAATCTATAAAGAGCTTATCAAACTCAACACCCTAAAAACAAATAATCGAATGAAGAAAAGGGCAGAGGACATGAACAGACATTGCTGCAAAGAATACATCCAAATGGCCAACAGACACATGAAAAAATGCTCCACATCACTCGGCATCAGGGAAATGCAAATCAAAACCAGAATGAGATACCACCTCACACCTTTCAGAATGGCTAAAATGAACAAGTCAGTCAATGACAGATGCTGGCGAGGATGTGGAGAAAAGGCAACCCTCCTACACTGTATGTGGGAATGCAAGCTGGTGCAACCACTCTGGAAAACAGCGTGGAGGTGCCTCAAAAATCCAGTCATGAAATACCAAAAAAGGGATATAAATTACCAAAGTGTTTGTATAATTGTAATGTACAACTGCCCATTATCGTTCAATAGTGTCGGCTTGTACAAGAACTCTATAAAAGAACTCCACTTCTAAACTGTGGAAAATATGTTCCCTTTCACCCTATATACAACTATTAAGCCATTCATTTAGCTTTTAAAATATCCACTTAATACAGGCTTTTTACTCATTTGAACAGGCAGCAGGGCTCTATTCTTATTGCTTACATCTGAAGGATAGACTTCTAGCATAAGAGGTAAAGCCCTTAAAGGAGCCCAATAATAACAACAAAATACAGTTTAGTGAGCCCTTACAATCTTCCAGCTACCTTTCTGAGAATACTTCAATTAATAAAACATATAAAATACCTGACCCCAAAGAGCTTACATTCTTTTGAAATATAATAGTGAAATACAGCAATAATAGAGGGGCACCTCGGTGGCTCAGTCTATTGAGTGACTGCCTCTGGCTTGGGTCATGATCTCAGGGTCCTGGGATGTAACTCCCCAGCAGGCTTTCTAGGCAGTGGGGTGTTTTTCTTCTTCCTCTGCGCCCCCTCCCAATTCTCTCTCTCTCTGTCTCAAATAAGGAAATAAACCAGTAATAGAATAATGATTGATGGTTGATGATGATAAGTGTTACAAAGAAATACAAGAAAGGTAAAAACCATTGGAGAATGCTGGGATGAAAGTTAATTTTTATTTTGTGTTGGGTGGTTATATCTCATTTATGAGATGTTATTTGCACAAAGACCCAGGAAGTGAAGGAGGGTGTTATACAAATATTAAAGGAAAAGGTAGAGCAAGTAAGTATATAGACTTTGTGTGAACAGCTGGTCTATTACTTTTGAGGAAAAGCAAGGAGGCCAATGAGGAGTTCATAGTGGTGGAGAGAGGAAAGAACGTATTGATGCATGACCTTCTGGTACATTGAAATGCCTTCAGTTTTTATTTAATATGAAAGGGGACGATACCAAAAGACTTTCAACAGCAGAATAAAATCATCTGACTTGATTTTTAGGTTAAGTTGCTGTACCAAAATAAATTTGCAGGGAGAAAGGAGTGCAGTATGTGTGGAAGTGGGGCTATCAATCAAGTCAATAATTCAGGAACATATGATGGTGTTTTTAGCATGCTGGGTGGTAATAGAAGTGGTGAGGTATGGCTTTAATTTTGTATATATTTTGATGGTGAATATTCTGGTGAACAGGATGGGGTATGTGCAGGACAGACAACATCAACATTTATTTTACCTGCACAAACAGAAGGGTGGAGTCTTCATTCCCTGATATGGAGAGAACGCTGAATTCAAATGTTCTTTCTGATTAAATGGCATAGTGATGATGAGGATTTAGTCAGACAGTGAAAGAGAACAGTAAGCATAGTGTTAAGCGGTAAGACATAATACATTTGAACATCAAAAAAACGTTGGGTTGGATCATCTGTTTATGTGAGTAAATAAATTAACAAAGGTTCCTGGGGTTCTGATAGAGGTAAAGAAGACTACTATATGATCCAAAGGGGCACGTGCACCAAATGTTTATAGCACCAATATCCACAATAGCCAAACTATGGAAAGAACCTAGATGTCTATCAACAAATGAATGGTAAATATGATGGAATAGTATGCAGCCATCAAAAGAAATGAAATCTTGCCATTTGCGATGACATGGATGGAATTAGATGGTATTATGCTTAGCAAAATAAGTCAACCAGAGAAAGACACTATCATATGATCTCCCTGATATGAGGAAATGGAGGTGCAATGTGGGGGTTTGGGGGACAACAAAAGAGTAAATGAAACAAGATGGGATCGGGAGGCAGACAAACCATAACAGACACTTAATCTCAGAAAACAAACTGCGAGTTGCCGGGGGGGTGGGGAGGGTAGGGAGAGGGTGGTGGGGTTATGAACATTGGGGAGGGAATGTGCTGTGGTGAGTGCTGTGAAGTGTGTAAACCTGGCGATTCACAGACCTGTACCCCTGGGGCTAATAATACATTATATGTTAATTTTAAAAAAAGAGGAAGAAGAAGACTACTATAAATCAAATGCTATGGTTTTCAGCAAAGAGTGTGTAATCAGGCATATTTTATTAAAGTAACCAAGTAAAATGATGGTCGAAAATTGGAAAAACAGAAAACATAAAAATCAGAGATTTTAAAAAGAGATATGGGACAGTGTAGAGAATATAGTCAATGATATTATAATAGTGTTATATGGTGACAGATGGTGGCTATATGTAGTGATCATAGAATAATGTATGGAGATATTGAAAACCTGAAACCAATGTAACACTGAATATCAACTATACTCAAATAAAAAAATAGTAAAAATAAAACATTTTAATTTAAAAATAAAAAGAGGGACAAGAATTTGAAAAGTGAATTTCAAAAAGAGTAAAGATGAGGCTAAGACATACTCTGAACCTTGAGGAAAACACCATTTTGAAAATTCTTCCCATTTTGAGAAAACTCAAATGAATCAATACCATAAAAGAATCCATTTTAACTGAGAGATGTAATGAATGCTCAAGAAATAATTTTATGACAGGATAACTCTTCCCTATGAAACAGCATACAGAATCCAGGGGAAACGCCTGGAAGCAAAATAAACTATACTGAAAATAAGAATTAGGAAAAAGATAAATGATGAAGGATAAGAAAATTAGACCTGCGACAGAGACCTAGTGAAGAGAATTTTTAGCTTGTGTTTTAATGTTTTTGAGGATAATCTAGAGTTCATAACTGCCTTGAGATAGGCTGGTTGTAGGCAGTTTAGGCAGACCCCTAAGACAGGCCTACTTTGGGCAGGTGGTGTTGGAGGAGGCCATTGGGCTGGACAAAGACAAATCCAACCATTTGACTAAAGTGTCTGTGAAGATGTTGAAGTCAGATGCAACAGAGAAAGACCTGTCAAACCTAATCTCAGAAATGGAGATGATGAAGATGATTGGACAGCACAAGGACACCATCAACCTCCTGGGTCCTACACACAGGACGGTTCTTCGTACACTCTCATGGAATATGCCTCAAAAGACAACATACAGGAGTACCTGCAGGCCCAGAGGCCTCCTGACCTGGAGTACTGTTACAATATCAGCCACAATGCAGCAGAGCAACTCTCCTCCAAGGACCTGGTATCCTGTGCCTATCAGGTAGCCTGAGGCATGGAGTACCTTGCCTCCAAGAAGTGCATACACCAAGACCTGGCCACCAGGGAAGTGCTGGTGACAAAGGACAACATGATGAAGATCTCAGACTTCAGCCTTGCCAGAGATATCACCACATCAGTTACTATAAAAAGACAACCAACAGTGGACTGCCTGTGAAGTGGATGGTCCCTAAGGGCATGTTTGACCAGATCTACATCCACCAGAGTGACTTCTGGTCTTTTGCGGTGATCCTGTGCAAAATCTTCACTCTGGAAGCCTCCCATATCCTGGAGTGCCTGTGGAGGTGGTTTTCAAGCTGCTGAAGGAGTCATTTGATGGATAAGCCAATAAGTGCACCAGAGAGTTCTACACAATAATGAGGGGTGGCTGGCATGTGGTACCTTCAAGCTGCTGGTAGAAGACCGGGATCATACTGTGGCCTTGACCTCCAACCAGGAGTACCCGGACCTGTCCTTGGCCCTGGAACAATACTGTCTATGCTTTCCCAACACCCAAAGCTCCACCTGCTCCTCAGAGAAGAATTCCACCTTCTCTCATGTGCCGTTGCCCAGGGAGGCCTATCTGCCCTGACACCCAGCCCAGCTTGCCAATGGTGGACTCAAATGACTAGTATCCCTATTACTCCTGTCCAGATTCCGTCATAAGCTCTAACCCTTACTTCCCACACTCCCTGCAAGACTGACTGCCTTCTCCTTTGTCCCTTTCCTACTGGCAGGAGCCAGCTGCCTACCTGAGGCCTTCACCCCTTGAAGCTCACCTCTCTTCCTCTTCCTCTCCTCCTTACAACCTGCTCATGAAAGAAAGGCACAGAGAGGCAGGTACTTGCTCGTGGCTACTTCCTTCCCTCCCATATGTTGGACCAAGACCCCTCCCTGGCATCTGGTACTGCCTGGACATCGAGGGAGTGGGAGATGAGGCATGCCAGTGAAAGCTGTCACAGCTTTCCTGTTTTGGTTTTGTCTGCTTAGCATAACATGTAAGACTGAGTTCTGGTGGCAGGGTCCTTGTCCTTGGGGCTATAGCACTAGCGAGGGGAGGTCCACTGCTCTGGGCCTTGGCTAAGAGCAACCCCTGCTCCAGAGATATGGTGCAAGGGGCTTCTTAATTTTGATACTAATTTGCTTTGCTGACCAAAATACCTGGTATCAAAAGATGGGAAGGCAAAGACTGGAAGCAGTGTTGTGACCATGGGGTCCAGCCCCAAACTATGAAGAAAACATAAAGTGTGTAAATCTGAGTAAGTATATATTTACACACCTTTTTAAATAGGTTGTTATCAAAGATTTAATCAATGGGTAATATGCTTCTCGTGGCTGGGAAGCATCAGTTGCCATATATTAAAAACAAAGAAAAGAGGTGTCTGGGTGGCTTCCTCCATAAGTGCCCCTTCTTTTCAGGTCATGATTCCAGGGTCCTGGGATGGAGCCCCACATCAGGCTCTCTGCTCAGTGGGAAACCTGCTTCTCCTTTTCCCTCTGCCCTGCTTATAGTTCCTCTTCCTGTCTCTATGTCTGTCAAATAAATAAAATATTAAAAAAGAAAGAAAGAAACAAAATGTTTTTGAAAGTTCTTTTTTTCTTTTAATTTTCTAGGGGTGCCTGGATGACTCCGTTCTTTAAGCAGATGTTTGCCTTTGGCTGAGGTCATGATTCCAGTATACAGGGATTCAGCCCAGCATGGGATTACTTGCACCCCAAGGAGCTTGCTTCTTCCTCTCCCTTTGCACGTTTTCCCCCCACTTGTCCGCTTCCTCTCTCTCTCTCTCTCTCTTGCTGTCAATAAACAAAATAAAATCTTTCACTAAATAAATAAATAAATAAATAAATAAATTTCTAAACCTACTTTCAGTTTAGGTCCCTTAACAAAAATTGCTACTCCTTCATTTAAAAAAAAATAAAGATAATTTAGAAAGATGCTTCATGAGCTAAAGAGCTCTTTTGTTTCTTTGTCAGGATTAAATATAGAAGTGCTTTAAATAGTAAAAGAAAAAATATGCTATATTAACACTAATCACACTATAACTTTGGTGGTTATATCAAGATAATGAAAAGTGATTTTAAAGCAAATTTCACTATCAGACATAAAGATCAAGTCAAAATTCCAGAAGAGTAAAAGCATGAATTCCTCAGGGAGTATAATAATTCTTGACTTTTAATACTTAATAACAGATTTGGGGATATATAGGGAAAAACTAAGAACAAAAATCATAACTTCTACCTTAGAAGAGAAATGGAAAAAAATTTCAACACCTTTCTTTTAAGATTATATAGACAAACGGTCATCAAATTGGTAAGATATGTAAGACTTGAACAAAATTATCAACTAACTAGATATGCTTGATATTACAGAACACTCCCAACAACCGCAGACTACATATATCTTAAGCCATGATTTTCTTTGCAAAGGTCAACATTGATAATGTTCTAGTCATACCTCCGTGTACCAGGAAAGAAGTAGCATATTTATTGAAAGACACAGCTATCAAAGCTCCATTGAGAAACCGTAAAGATGGAGAAGGGATTTGCAAATTATACATCTGATAATGTACATCTACTCTGATTATTAAAAAATGAATAAAAATATAAAACCTTACTAATAACCAAACAGAGTATCCAATTTTACATGTGAAGAAAATTATTGCAGAGACATGTCACCAAAAGGATATGGATGGCTTATAAGCACATGACAAATTTCTCAACATTTAGACATTAAAGAAATACAAATTAAAATCATAATGAGACATGCTTACATATCTATTAGAATGGCTAAAATTATAAAGGCTAATTGTACTTCGTCTGAGCTAGATTGAGAAGCAACAAAAAATCTAAACTGTTGTTGGCATATATCATGATACCACCACTTTGGAAAATAGTTTGAAAATTTTTTTAAATGCAAAATATGTTGCAGTTACACAAATAGCCATTTTACTTCTAGGCTTTTAACCAAGAGAAACAAACCCTATGTTCATACTAGGTCTTGTATATGGATTTCATAGCAGCTTTATTTTTAAGAATTGAATACAGTGGAAATGTTCATCAATGTCCATCAATAGAGCAAAGACAAATTATGATCTATTCATGAAAGAGATTACTATTCAACATCAAAATGAACTATTTACAATTGGAGATTCTCAAAGTAATGATGCTGAGAAAAAAAGAAAAGCCAGGCAACGAATAGTATATACTGTGTGATTCCATAACTATAAAAAATCTAGAAAATACAAATTTATATATAGTCACAGTCATCAAATATATTGGTGTGATTTTAGTGCCTTCTTCTGTGCTCCCATAGCTTCCTACACTTGGATCTCCGAGCATTTGTTACACCATGTGAATATATGAACTCTTTTTCTTTATTCTGTCTTACTAGAATAAGAATCCTTGAAATTTTTTTGGACATTTGAACTCTCAGTTATTAGCAGAAATTCTATCACACAGTAAGTTTCCAAATATAAAAGCCAGAGTTTTACAATGACTTCTAAGCTTTTACATCATCTAGCCACTCATTTAACCTCTGTGACCTCTTTCCCTGCTACTCTTCAGTCCCTCACAGTGGCCTCCTTGCTATTCCTCAGATATGCCAGGCACGATCCAACCTTATGGCCTTCAAGATAGCCAATTCCTTTGTCTGGAGTGACCTTATTGCTGATAGTTCTGGGCAAATTCATCACCTTTCCATACCTTTGTTCAATTGTCAGCTTCATTGTAACTACCCCTGATCTTCCTGTTAAAATTTTTAAACTCCCCATCCCCTGCCTAACAACCTTGATTTTTCTCACCCTGATATAATTTTTCTTTTTCCCCCATTGTACTCATCATTTTTGAATGCACTATGCAATTTTCATTAAGGTTTATATCTTTTAATTGTCTCACCCATTAAAATAAAAGTTCTACAAAGCCAAGTATTTCATTTACCAGTGTAGTCTGAAGTAATATCTGCCATATAATAGGTTCAATAGACAATTGGTAAATTTCAGAAAAAATTAATGTTGAGAGTATACTGAATGTCATAAGTCATTTCAATATTTTTTTCCAAAAAATAAACTATGTAAAACATACCTTAAATTTACTTTCAAAATATTTTATAGCATATAATGGACAATATACATAAGCCTTAAAGAAACAATCATATAAATAACCATTTCATACCTACTTAAAAATTGCATAATACCACACTCCTAGATCCTCTCTGAATGCTCTAAAATAACCCTTCAAAGGAAATACATTTTTAAAAAATAACAGATTTTTTGGCAAATAATTTAATAAAATAAAAGTTTCATTCATCTATGTAGATCATAATAAATGTTTTTAATAAGCATGAAATTATAACTCTGAAGTGTGCTAAAATGAAACCACCTGCTAAGGGTGAGAGAACAAAAAATAAACATCATTTTTCCAAATAAGAGGAATTTATTACCTTTGAATCAAAGCATGTGGATTTGCTCAAACTGGCAATAAAGGAATATGGAAACACAAAGCATAGAATGTCATATTTTAGATTTCTAAAAGACTTTAAAGTGAAGAGTATATATTTTATAAATGCTACATAATGCTACATAATGACAAGATGACAGGTTGTGACAAATAGCATTTTAAAAGCTCTACTCATAATGGAACGGAAGGTGTCATTTACCTATAATTTTATATATGTCATTAATTTACTATATCTGGATACAACATATTACCAAACAGATGTTCATCAAAGACTAAATCATCTTTAATGGAACATAATAATTTGAACCTACATCTATTATTCATTTTTTCGATCTAACATTTATAGTCTCGCTAAACAATTTATCAGTTGTCGACAAAATTAAAAAAAAAAATAGGATAAAAAGTCGTGTGTGGAAAAGTAGATTTTCTTTGAAATTTGCATTTAAATGAAAATATTTGCTGATATTTTTAAAACTTTAAATGTAATTTTATATATACCTGACCTATCAGATGATATAAAATTTTTGGAGAAAATAGGACATATATTTTTGATCTTGGTTGAAGGTATTTATAAAGAGCAACTGTTTGTATTATTTGTATTGTGATATCTTAGTTAATAAACATGAATAACTGGTATAAAATATGTTTTTTAAAAATTTTATTTATTTCCTTGACAGAGATCACAGGAAGGCAGAGAGGCAGGCAGAGAGAGAGGAATGGAAGCAGGCTCCCTGCTGAGATGAGAGCCCACTGTGGGACTCAATCCCAGGAACCTGGAATCATAACCTGAGCTGAAGGCAGAGATTTTAACCCACTGAGCCACCCAGGCACTCTAAAATACGTTTTTTTTTTAATATAGAATTATAGTTCTTGCCAATATATGGAACTAGCTGGAACTGAATGCCTCCTTCAAAGTCAGCTCTGGAGAAATTATGCAAGTGTAATATAGAACTATTTCAGATATTAACCAGAAACAAAGAAATAATGATAAATTCCTTAAAAGACTCAAAGTTGCTCCTGACTGGTATGCTTCAAGCTTTTTTCCTGGTTTGAGGACAGTTTTTAACAGGCCTGTCACTGCAGAAACCAGCTGGATGTTTAGAGGCTATCAGAACTGTGCAAAAACCTTGAAGGAGTAAAGACTTGAAAATTCTTTAGAGAGATTAGCTCCCTAAGGCATTATTCATCCACACATTTTCCTCCAAACAATTAAGGCTGATGGATGAGGGGCACCTGAGGGGCTCTCTCATCACGTGGGTGGTGGGCTAAGCCTCTGCCTTCATCTCAAGTCTTGGTCTCTGGGTCCTGGGATCCAGCCCCACATCGGGCTCTGCTCAAAAGGAAGCCTGCTTCCCTCCCTGCTTGCCTGCCTCTCTGCTTACTTGTAATCTCTCTCTCTCTCTCTCTGTGTCCAATAAATAAATAAAATCTTTAAAAAAGGCTGATGGATGATAAATTATGAAAACTGCTCCCTCCAAATGATGCTTCTTCAGAAGGATTTAAGAATTTAAAATTGTAAGAACTTAAAATTGAAACTTGATCGTAGGATTTATCTTACAGAATAAGATCAAGTGCAGGCAGTTATTATTATTTCTGAAGTATTTGTGATTCTGGATTCTTGGCCTCATTAGTAAATTTATTTTTAAATTCTCCCATGGAGTGGTGATTGGCCTTCAGTCTTTCATTGATGTACATCATTGGGTCAAATGAGATGTGTGTGCCCAGAACTATATATAATCTTCTTTGTATTTCACTGGAGATGGCATTTCTGAGTTTTGTTCAATTGAATTTGGACAGATGTTTTAATAGTCACTTCTAGAGTTGGCCCTGGAGAATATCTTCCTTTTTTTTTTTTTCTCTTCCCCCAATTCTCTGAAAAACCCTGACTAATTCACATTATCACAGTGATATCACAATTCAAGTTTTTCCAAACACTATAGCTGCAAAATAGAAGGAAGCTACTCAGAATGTAATGCTATTGTGAATGATTGAGAAAGAAAACGTTATTATAATTAAGCTACCAGGTTTCAATGTATTTTATTGTTGCTTAGAAAATCCTAGCATACCCAGACTTTACAGAGATTTGATGATCCTAAGAGGAGCTGAACTCATGGACCAAAATAGCTATGCACATAAAAAGTACAATTACTTACCTAAAAAAGATGATGTGGTTAACTTTATATGGCAATCCAAGTGTTATTGGAACAGGAATTTAAAAAATAGCTTAGGGGCGCCTAGGTGGCTCAGTGGATTAAGCCACTGCCTTCAGCTCAGGTCATGATCTCAGGGTCCTGGGATCAAGTCCTGCATCAGGCTCTCTGCTCATCAGGGAGTCTGCTTCTCTCTCTCTCTCTCTCTCTCTCTCTCTCTGCTCTGCCTGCCCTCCATCTACTTGTGATCTCTCTCTGTCAAATAAATAAATAAATAAAATCTTAAAAAAAAAAGAATGACTGTACTTTTAAAAAATAGCTTAAAAGGGGCACCTGGGTGGCTCAGTGGGTTAAGCCGCTGCCTTCGGTTCAAATCATGATCTCAGGGTCCTGGGATCAAGCCCCACATCAGGCTTTCTGCTCAGCAGGTAGCCTGCTTCCCTTCCTCTCTCTCTGCCTACTTGTGATTTCTCACTGTCAAATATATAAATAAAATATTTTTAAAAGTAGCTTAAAAGTATATGATAAAATAATGATATACATATACAAAGAAAAGAAAGATACTATACTGTGAATATAAATTAAGTGAAAATTGTTGAAATAAAGAATACATTAAATGGAGACTAAGATGAATATAGCTGTAAAATGAATAAGTGAGTTGGGAAAAAACAAAACAAACAAAGAAATTAATGACTTCTGCCCAAATGCAGCAGAAGAGAAAAAAAATAAAGAAAATATTTAAATAAGTACTGAGATAAATTTTGAGAATTAAAGAAAGATAAAAGATACCAGACTTAAAATGATGCCAAACATGAGAAATCAGAAACCAAACAAAACAAAAACCCACACACACAAAAAAAAAACACTCATATAGGGCGCCTGGGTGACTCAGTGGGTTAAGCCACTGCATTCGGCTCAGGTCATGATCTCAGGGTCCTGGGATCGAGTCCCGCATGGGGCTCTCTGCTCGGCGGGGAGCCTGCTTCCTCCTCTCTCTCTCTCTCTGCCTGCCTCTCCAACTACTTGTGATTTCTCTCTGTCAAATAAATAAATAAAATCTTTTTAAAAAACCACTCATATATATTATGGTGAGTTTTAAGAATATCAAAAACAGAGAAGAGCATAAATGATGCCCAAGAGAAGAACAGATCACCTAAAATGTACAAGAATAATACTGAAAGCAGAATTCTCAATAGTAATAGCATATAAAGGAGACAGCTGGGTGTTTGTATAGATGGAAAAGATATTTGAAACTAGATATTATACATCAAGCCAAATTATTGATTAAATTTGAGAGCACAGTAAAAATACAATGAAGCATGTTAGGTCTTAGAACATTTATCACACAGAGACACACATTTTAGAAAACTTCCTTGGAGGACAGCTCAATTTAGATAGAGAAAACAGAATTAGGTACTCAAAGGCACATTTTGAAGGAAGGATTGAATATAGTCTGCACTGCAAATATTCTTTAATCTTATGTTCTGAATTTCCTAAATTTAAGAAGGATTTGTTCAAATATTTATCTTTAAATAAACCTTAGGAGACTTTTTCTTGGATTCTGTAAAATCAGTCCATTTGGATACAAATCTTTTTGTCACTGATGGAACTTTTGATAGCCCTTAACTTTGGAATGCCTAATGTATTGTTACAACAATTGTGATTTGCCAATACATGGGTGATGTGTGTGTGTTGTGTGTGTTTATTTTTATTTTTGATGGTTTTACTCTTCTATGAGATTTTTAAGTAGATATAATTTTAATAAATTATGGTTTGTTGAAATTTATCTGAGGTTATATATAATAAAATGATATTTGTGTGAACTGAAGAAGTGCGTCTCCATTTTTTTTTTTTAAGAGTAGACTGGTCTTTAAAAATTGTCCAAAGAAGTACATTATATTCATTATTAAATTTGATAATATACAATAAAGTATTTATGGTCATATGGAACCATATCAAATTCTACTATTAATTCATATTAATAATTACCATAAGAGGAAAAAGGGATATTTTTCAAAATGAAAATTAGTGTATTTTTCAAAATATGATATAGTGTTATTCACTGAACAGAGGGAACAAATGTCAAAGTTTAACACAGTTTACAGAATGTTTTAACATAAATTGAAATTTAAATCTGACCAAATTTCACAGTTAAGTAAAATGATAGCACTTTAAAATCCTTGAAAAGTGGTAAGTGACCCAAAACATTGCTTAGAAAAAGAAATTTAACACTACACTAGTCTGAGATGGTTACGTTATGGTACAACTTGCCATTGTGTATCATCAAATGGTATATATTTTTCTTTTGGTCTTGTCATTATATTTTATTTTAGCCATTCTGATAAGTGTGTAGTGTTATCTCAGTGTCATTTTAATTGCATTTCCTTGATGTCTAGTTATGTCAAATTATATTTTTTTGATGTTTAATGTTCTGAGCTTTCTCAGTTCAAGACCATGAAGCCACTTAGGAAAAATACAGTTGCAGATGTACTCATAGACCAACTCTTATTTAGAAATAAGAACAAACATTACTACCCATTCCAACAAAAAATAGATTTGTTATGCAGTAGGGATTTTATAAATTACCTGACACAACTTATATAGTAAGATGAAATGGGACTGGAGGCTTCTTGAAGCTATATACGACATCATTTTAATTTCAATTTTCAGTATAATTTTTCCAAGGTATACACAGAATATATATTTAATGTAAATTGTTAACATTTTATTTTTTTTATTTTTTATTTATTTTTAATTTTTTAGTAAAGATTCACAATAGATGGAGAGGCAGGCAGAGAGAGAGAGGGAAGCAGGCTCCCTGCCGGGCAGAGAGCCCAATGCGGGACTCGATCCCAGGACCCCGAGATCATGACCTGAGCCGAAGGCAGCGGCTTAACCCACTGAGCCACCCAGGCGCCCAATTGTGAACATTTTAAACTCTGTATATGAAAATTAATCAATTTTAAGTTTATAACAATCCAAATTAACGGAAGTTTATTTTAAATTAGTTAGCTTTCTCTGCATTGCAAGACAGAATAATCAAGAATTGGTAAGAAAAAAATAATCTCTGTAAAATTACCAGGGGTGCATTATAAAGTGTTCGGTAACCGATCAAACTCACAATTTGGATTGAATGGCAAGTGATTTTTAAAATCTGGAACTCATTGTCAATTTTTTTTTCTTCATTGTGTCTTAATAAATTACTGTGTTCATTTGCATGGAAGTGAGGAAAAATGCATGACATTTCATCTCAACACTAACACTTTTAACTGGCAACTCTGAATGTACTTTACAGCAGTGTAACAAAGTAAAGATCATTGATGTTTCATGAAATATTTGTTATAATTCTCAAGGAGATAGGGAGTTTGTGCAAAAATGCAAATCACTTTGCGACTAAACACATTGTTTATTTCAGCTAATTTTAAGAAAATATGCTAAGACTCTCTCAAAAAAGGAAGCAATGATTTAGGTTTTCCTTCAAACTCCTTATCTAATCCTGAACCAACAGCACATAGTTCAAAGAGCAACTAATTTGTGCAGCTCCAATTTACACATTTCCTAACAATGCTTAATTTAGTGGAATTTCTGTCCAATTATGTTAATTTGATGTAGTGAAAGACAAACATTCAAAAAGATCATCCTTAATTTATATAGATTGCCAAACTCTGCATTTTCTGAATGACGCCCAGGAAAGTATTTTCAAAAACAAAACAAACAAACAATGCCAGAACCACTATTAGGTCATCTCTAGGCAGAAAGTGACTCAGAGCCTACATTACTCTCTCCCTGAAAGTATACTGTAGGCACTGAAACTACTACCCTGAGTCTGTGCTATCAAATTCCTTAAGTTAGAAAGTTTTAAAACCAGTCTGTGTGGGAGTATTTCATTTACAGATAGAGACTTGGTTGTTTATACATTTTCATACTTGATTTTTAGGGTGTAATAATAACTATGTTTTAAAATTCATGGTGGTTTTGAATACTGTTGGATAATTGTGCTAAAATGGTATATCCATTCCTCCTAGGAAACAGAAATTATAGAAAGGTAGTGTTTTTTTCAGATCTGACATCTTTGAGTCATTGCAGTTTCAGTATAAATGCAATAGGAAAAGTGACATTCATGTTTATGATATTTTCTATAAATAAATTAGAATGTACTGGAGGCCTGATATAAAGTGGGATGACTAAACTTCAGTAAGATCTTGTTTTCAATTCAAAATAAATTTTAAATTGAATTATGCACCTCTAAGTTCAGAGACAATAAACATTAACCAACACAATTAATAAGTTCTATTTCTTGAAATTTCGGGAACATTGATAGTCTCACCTACTGGATGAACAACAGCTAAAATTTTTGGTCATGGATTCTTGCTAAAATATCACTTTCCCAAAGAAAATTAATGTTATGAATTTTCACTGATTGTTATTGATCATGAAGAATATAACAACCATGATAAAAAGAGTAGGAAAAACATGATATCTCATCTGTAAGGGCATGTGGAAAGTAGGAAATGCTAATAAAAATAACTACCATTATTTCCCAAGTTAACATAATATAACAGAACAAAAATATTTCATAACAATATTTTCTAGGCTCATTCTTTTTTTTAATATAATTTTTTATTTTTTATAAACATAAATTTTATCCCCAGGGGTACAGGTCTGTGAATCACCAGGTTTACACACTTCACAGCACTCACCAAAGCACATACCCTCCCCAATGTCCATAATCCCACACCCCCTTCTCCCAAACCCCCCTACCCCAGCAACCCTCAGTTTGTTTTGTGAGATTAAGAGTCACTTATGGTTTGTCTCCCTCCCAATCCCATCTTGTTTCATTGATTCTTCTCCTACCCACTTAAGCCCCCATGTTGCATCACCACTTCCTCATATCAGGGAGATCATATGATAGTTGTCTTTCTCTGCTTGACTTATTTCGCTAAGCATGATACGCTCTAGTTCCATCCATGTTGTCGCAAATGGCAAGATTTCATTTCTTTTGATGGCTGCATAGTATTCCATTGTGTATATATACCACATCTTCTTGATCCATTCATCTGTTGATGGACATCTAGGTTCTTTCCATAGTTTGGCTATTGTGGACATTGCTGCTATAAACATTCGGGTACACGTGCCCCTTTGGATCACTACGTTTGTATCTTTAGGGTAAATACCCAATAGTGCAATTGCTGGGTCATAGGGCAGTTCTATTTTCAACATTTTGAGGAACCTCCATGCTGTTTTCCAGAGAGGTTGCACCAGCTTGCATTCCCACCAACAGTGTAGGAGGGTTCCCCTTTCTCCGCATCCTCACCAGCATCTGTCATTTCCTGACTTGTTGATTTTAGCCATTCTGACTGGTGTGAGGTGATATCGCATTGTGGTTTTGATTTGTATTTCCCTGATGCCGAGTGATATGGAGCACTTTTTCATGTGTCTGTTGGCCATCTGGATGTCTTCTTTGCAGAAATGTCTGTTCATGACCTCTGCCCATTTCTCGATTGGATTATTTGTTCTTTGGGTGTTGAGTTTGCTAAGTTCTTTATAGATTCTGGACACTAGTCCTTTATCTGATATGTCGTTTGCAAATATCTTCTCCCATTCTGTCAGTTGTCTTTTGATTTTGTTAACTGTTTCCTTTGCTGTGCAAAAGCTTTTGATCTTGATGAAATCCCAATAGTTCATTTTTGCCCTTGCTTCCCTTGCCTTTGGCGTTGTTCCTAGGAAGATGTTGCTGCGGCGGCTGAGGTCGAAGAGGTTGCTGCCTGTGTTCTCCTCAAGGATTTTGATGGATTCCTTTCGCACATTGAGGTCCTTCATCCATTTTGAGTCTATTTTCGTGTGTGGTGTAAGGAAGGAAAAAGGCTCATTCTGATAACTCTTTTCTACATTCAAATTTAAAGGTTGAGGCATGTGATATATATTACACAAAAAACCATCCCAAGGAATTCGTTTAAAAAAAAAAACAACTCTTAATAAAGGACAAATCCAAAGGAATTTCTTTTCTAATTTAATTAACAAATTATAAATCGACTTACCTATTTCATCACAGTGTATCAGGCACCAATAATATTTTTTAATCGTCATACCTGATGCAATAGTTACCATCTTTCAGACATACTGATCATGAGCAAGCAAATAAACAAGAGCACTGTAGCTTAAGATCTACCTGCATAAATATAGGACTACTTCAGACAATCTCTTCACCACAACATAGCAATGAATAGAAATCATACATGCTCTGTAATGGACATACAGATGAGATAGAAGGGGATGGGTGTTACTATATGCAGAATCTTTATTAATTACATTGTAAAACATAATATGGAAAAACAGAATACAATTTTAGAAATACCCAGGTCACCATCATTGTTTTATTTTTATATGTGTAGATAAGGAGTTTAGTAAACAATCCATGACTATTCAACTTCTTATTTTTTTGAAAATTTTAGCAACAGTAACAAACCTAGCAACTAGAAAATTGTATCTATCTGCAAAATACAGCTTTGCCAGCATGGTAGAGGAAAAGCAAAACAAAATAAGTAAGAAAAGTTTAACATTTCACAAGAGTTTTACTTTTATATTTTTATTTATTATTTTTTATTTTTCACTTATTATTTACTTCTATTTTCTACTTTATTTTAATGAAAATGCCATGACCATAACATAAGAGCAGCAATTAAACCAACATGAGAAATTATTTTTTTCATAAGTTATAATAAACTAGCTTGGTGATTAATTCAAAAAAAATTATATTACAAACTTCAGTGTTCTTGCAGTAAGTATCACTTCATAAACAAATGAGTCAGGAGTCATAAACTAAAGATGATTCTAAATGTTATTTAGAGAGACATTCTGTTCTTAATATATTTCAAATATTCTACACAAGGCAAAGTGGATCCAAGTAATCTGTAGGCAAAATAAGATTTTAGAGAAGTATATATTTCCAACAGTATTTATAAAATATTACCTTTATGTAAGGCATCATCCTGGACTTTGTGGAAAAAACATACAAAGGAGTAAGAAGTGGCCCTTCAAGAAACACATAGAATATCAAGGTTTAACATGAAGCAGCATGTCTTCTCTAAGTAAAAAAAAACATTGTACCAACTGACTTTACTGAAACTTTATATTTATTGCTCTCGTTTTAGGTCATATTGTCCTTCTGCATGCAGGCTCCGATAACGGACATGATATAGACTGAATAGCTTATAAAGAACAGAAAACAAGAAAACTTATTTCTCACAGTTCTAGAACTGAGAAGTTCAAGATTAAGGAATGGGCATATCCAGGGAGAGCCCACTTCCTCATAGATGGCTATCTTCTCACTGTAAATGTACATGATGAATGAAGCAAGAGAACTCTCTGGGGTCTCCTTTAAAAGGACTGTAATCCCACTTATGACCTAATCACCTCCCAAAGGCCCCTATGTTTTAATACTATCACTTCCAGAGTTAGATTTCATAATATGATTTTGGGAGACATAAACATTCACACCATAGTATATATAAACAAAAAAAAACACAGAAACAAGAAAACAACAAAAATTATTTTAACTACCTATTATTTTCAACTACATAAAATTTTAATTTGTTTCTATATAATATTAAATAACTCATTTGAGTGATTCACTTATATCCAATGCATCTGAGTGCAATTAAATTTGCTTACCCAACATATCCAGCAGCATATTTCTTCGGACTATCCCATTCCCCACCTTACAGGATTTACCACAATTAGAAGACAGGGGATAGAGGATAGATAGATAGATGTATACATAAACACACTTGTACATACACATATGCATATTTTTTCCTGTTAATGATACTCATGCAAATAAAATTTAAGCTCAAGGAAACCTGTCTTGTGTGTTACTTAATATCCAGTTTTTAGTCAACATCCAAAAACAAATAATCCAATAAAAACATGGATAGAAGACATGAACAAGTGTTTCCCCAAAGAACACATTCAAATGTTCAGTAGATACATGAAAAGATGTCCATCATCATGTATCATCAGGAAATTGCAAAGCAAAACTAGAAAGAGATACCACCTCACACCTGTCAGAATGGCTAAAATCAACACTACAAGAAACAAAAGGTGTTGGAGAGGAGGATGTGAAAAAGTAACACTAGTGGGGGCTGCCTGGGTGGCTCAGTGGGTTAAGCCTCTGCCTTCAGCTCAGGTCATGATCTCAGGGTCCTGGGATCAAGTCCCACATCGGGCTCTCTGCCAGGCATGGAGCCTGCTCCCTCCTCTCTCTCTCTCTACTTGTTATCTCTCTCTGTCAAATGAATAAAATCCTAAAAAAAAAAAAAAAAGAAAGAAAAAGTAACAATTGTGAACTGTCGGTGGTGATGCAAACTGATACAGCCATATTGGAAAACAGTATGGAATTTCCATAAAATTTAAAAATAGAAGTCCTTTGTGATAAACAATCCTGTTGGTGTGTATTTACCCAATGAATATAAGAAAACTTATTCAAAGGGATGCTAGCACCCCTATGTTTATAGCAGCATTATTTATAAAGCTAAGATATGGAAAGAGCCCAAGTATCCATCAATTGATGAATGAATAAAGGATAAGTGGTATGTATATACAATGGAATATTATTCAGCCATAAAAAAAAAAAGACGAAATCTTGCCATTTGCAATAACATGGATGGAACTAGACAGTAGTATAATGCTAAAAGTGAAATAAGTCAGTCAGAGAAAGACAAATACCTTTACTCATATATGGAATAAAAGAAACAAAACAAACAAAGCAAAAGGGAAAATAATAAGACATAGAAAGAGAAGCAAAGCAAGAAACAGATATTTCATTACGGAGAACAAACTGATGGTTACTTGAGAGGATCTGAAAGGAGTGATGGATTAAATAAGTGATGGGGGTTAATTAGAGCACTTGTCATGATGAGCACTGAGTGTTATATGTTATATTGTACACATGAAACTAATACAACCATATATGTTAACTAACTGGATTTCAAATGAAAACTTTTTTAAAATACCCAGTTTTTAGCTCACATTCTGGCTTACAAAAGGGATTTAGTCAGGAATTTGGAGATTAGTTAATGAACAAATAAAGGGGTGAACAGGCAGTTGTTAGATAAAATTACTATCCTTTCTGGCATGATCTTATACCTTTTATCTAGAATTAGTTTTAGCACTTTAGACTCTTCCTATTTTATTTTGAGTCATTAAACAAAAATTTCCTCAAAGGACCTTAGACTCCATCCAATTTGAGCAACAGTGTGAGAGAGGAAATGGTTTCCAGGAGGAAAAAAAAAAAAAAAAAAATGGATGAAACTACTTTTGTTTACAAGTGAATGCATAGTTCTTCCACAGAAGAAGCTCTAAATGGTCATGGCTCCAGCTTTATATGTGTTCAGTCATATGTTCAGAAGTAGGTAACACTATCAAAAAATATATAAGCATCTGAGATTTTTTTCCCTTATTTGAAAGCTGGTGTATGAGTCTGCCGTGGTTTTCTTGGGTGTTGATAGAAGATGCAGACTCATGGTTCAGAAATAATATAGTTCATTATTCACAGCAATAGAAGTAGTCAGAATATTAACAGTTTTGTGTGTGTGTGTGTGTGTGTGTGTGTGTGTGTGTGTGTAGGGGTGGGGAGTTATATATCAGTTCTGAGCCTCAGTTCCCACAAGAAGAATCAAAACAGGGCAGATAATATTTGCAAACACAACAGGTTAAGTTAAAAAAAAAGATACTATTTCTGTTTTCCAAGTCTATTCAATACAACCATCTTCAAAGGATAGTCTAGAAGAAATAATAAATGCAGAAATGTAAGCAACCAATTGAAAAGTGTCTCCCAAGAAACACACTTTGAGAGTCTTCATTTGACAAAAATACTATAGGATATTACATGGATCGGGTGCATTGAATACTGGAAGGTTAAAATTACAAGGGACCAAATATTTTTAAGCAGTTCTGGCATCCAGTAGAGTTCAAATAGGTTTTATAAGATTGAGGAAAGAAGCCATCAAAACCTGGGCCCAGGGGCGCCTGGGTGGCTCAGTGGGTTAAGCCTCTGCCTTCGGCTCAGGCCATGATCTCAGGGTCCTGGGATCGAGCTCTGCATCAGGCTCTCTGTTCAGCAGGGAGCCTGCTTCCCCCCCTCTCTCTCTGCCTCTCTGCCTACTTGTGGTCTCTGTCAAATAAATAAATAAATAAAATCTTAAAACAAAACAAAACAAAACAAAAAAAAACTGGGCCCAATTTTCCCAAAAGTATGATTCTGATTCTAGTCTCTATGATGTTATTCCTTGAAGACAATGTCTCTAGTTGAGTTGAATTAGTTTACTAAAGAGCATACCCCCATTTGTTGTAGGCGATGAACAATATGCAAGAGGCAAAATGCCACATGGAAGCCACCTGGTCTTCAGTGGAATATAGAATCAGTTCCTTTGGGATGAATTTGTTCCACATTTGACTTCCCACTTAAGGGAGAATAAGAGTACCTTCTAATAGATTTTAAATAGGAAATGACAATGGAAGCTTATGCAAGATTATAAAATGGGAAATTTCATTTAGATAAGCAATCATTTCAAAGTCATCTTCTTAATATTACAGACTCTTCACATAATCATAATTTTATTTTGGTATTATATGGTAATTTCAAATATAGTAAATATAAAGAATTTACCTCTGTAATTATAGCGAGTCTGGTCATAGTTTGATGGCAACAAAACTTCGATTTAGAAGTATGGTCTACCAATTATTAATACATTTGGAAATGGTTTGTCATCTTCACTCCACTTGTCTCACTAAAACAGTGAGCCAAAAAAGTAGGTCCATGCTGTTTACTATGGTCAAAATGGGTTGCTTTTGTGCTTGGTAAAGAAGCAGTCATATTTTGGAAGAAGAAAACTGAGGCTATTAATATTTTCAACTTATTTTCAGAAAAGGAAAGTAAGGATAATCTAAGCTAAAGCCAAAATCTAACACAAGGTGGCAGGAGAATGATCTTTTCCCAGATAAAGGGTTTTTCAACTTAGCCATGTTAGGAGGAAGAAGAGATGAGACATTGTGGACTTGACTAAGGTTTGTACACTGTTCAAAAAGTTTTCAAAATAATGTGTATTATTTTTATTCTTTTAGTTGAGACAAAAAAAAACAAAACAAACAAACAAAAAAAACCACTAATGAGCTTACTCTTAAAAGGAGGTAAACAAGAAACTAGCAAAGACTGTTAGGTATTGTCCCCCCTTTTTTTTTTTTTAAAAAATTATGTTATGTTAGTTACCATACAATATATCATTAGTTTTTGAAGTAGTGTTCCATGATTCATTGTTTGTGTAAAAACACCCAGTGCCCCATGCAATATGTGCCCTCCTTAATACCCATCACCAGGCTCATCCATCCCCACATCCTTCTCATCTTTAAAACCCTCAGTTTGTTTCTTGGGGTCCATAGTTTTTCATGTTTCATTTCCCCCTCCAATTCCCCCACTTCATTTTTCCTTTCCTTCTCCTAATGTCCTCCATGCTATTCCTTAGGTTCCACAAATAAGTGAAACCGTATGATGATTGACTTTCTCTGCTTGACTTATTTCACTTAGCATAATCTCCTCCTCCTTCATCCTTTCTGATGGCTGAGTGATATTCCATTGTATCCATAGATCACATCTTCTTTATCTGTTTGTCTGTTGAAGGGGATCTTGGCTCTTTCAACAGAATGGCTATTGTGGACATTGCTGCTACGAACACTGGGGTGCATATGGCCCTTCTTTCCAGTAAAATAGAGCTAGCCTATGACCCAGCAATTGCACTACCGAGTATTGACCTCAAAGATACAGATGTAGTGAAAAGAATTAGGTATTGTTAAAGCACAAATGCAGGGGATAGAAGTTATGGTACAGAAGAGGGAAGGGCAACCATATGGCAGAGTAGAATAAAGTAGCTCAGGAAGAGATTAGTCATATCCAGATATTGTAAGGCATGTGGGGTTGGCAGGGAGAGCATGAGAAATCATGAGAGCAGAGAGAGAAAATGGACCAGGCAGGAGAGGTTTATAACATTTTAACATCTAAGGTAAGCATATGCAAAGAAGAATAGGGAAAGAAATAAAAGTTTTTATAAGACTCAATACATAAGGAATAACGTGGAGGACACTGGGAGATGGAGAGAAGTGTGCTGGGAGAAATCGGAGGGAGAGACAAACCATGAGAGACTGTGGACTCTGAGAAACAAACTGAGGGTTTTTTGAAGAGGAGGGTGGCAGGTGGTTGGGTGAGCCCAGTGGTGGGTATTAAGGAGGGAATTTATTGCATGAAGCACTGGGTGTGGTGCATAAACAATGAATTTTGGATCACTGAAAATAAATTAAAAGAAAAAAAAAGACTGACTACAGACATGGACCTCAGTGTAACACAGATATGGAGCTCACTGTAATACCAGCCACTTCCCACCGACACACACAGACTATGATAATAATAAATAATAATGCAATTAAGAAAATTGCCTGCCAAATAATTTTCCTCTTTTTTATTTTTTTGATGATTATTATTTTTTTTTTATTTTTTTTTTAAGTTTTTATTTAAATTCCAGTTAGTTAAAATAAGGTTAATATTAGTTTCAGGTGTACAATATAGTGATCAACACTGCCATACAATGGCTTAAATAAAAAAATGAAAAAAAAAAATTTTTAAAGATTTTATTTTTAAAAACCTCTACACCCAAGGTGGATTTCAAATGTACAACGCCAAGATCAAGAGTTACATGTTTTACTGACTGATCCAGCCAGGCACCCCAACAAATAAAATTTTATAAAATTGTTGAGTTTGTGGGAGTCTCATTTGCTCAGTCAGTTAAGTGTCTGCCTTTGGCTCAGATCATGATCTCAAGAGTCCTGGGATTGAGCCCCATATTGCTCATGCTCTCTCTCTCTCTCTCTCTCTGGCTTTTGCTCTCAAATAAATAAATAAAATATTTTTTTAAAAAATTGTTGAGTTTGTTTAACTAGTTTTAAACTAGTATACAGAGATGAAGATAAAGTATGATGTCATGGCAGGGAAAAATACAACTTACACGTTTTAAAAATAAAATGTGCAATGCAAGTTACATCACTTCTTTTATCACCACACTGGGACTTTCCCTACTGAGTTGTTGTAATGTAAGGACCTATTTTATATTTTTATATTTTAGCAAGAGGCTTTCATTGAAGTTAAACCCTTAAACTGTCCTTGCTCCCCTTCCCCCAGGGGATTCACTTAAAAACAAGTCCTGGAAATCAGCTCCAGGTAACAAAGCACATATACAAGGGTGGGTCAGGCCAGGTGGAGACATCAATCAGCGGGGGGGGGGGGGGGGGGGGCGGTGTTTGCATTTTGTCTCCCTAGATACTAAGGAGTATGCCCCACTCCTCCACCCTTTGGGAAACCTTTTTGGCACCAATCCTAATCAAGGTGTAATAGGCTGGGTCAAATGTCTATACTAGGGTAAATTGTACCTCAATTGGTCACCTAGCCTCACTGTGGAGTTTCCTGTGTGTGTTAAAATCTCATTGGTCACCTGTGCGTGGCCAGGCCTGACTGCATGGCCTTTGCCCTTAAAAGCTAGACTGTGAAACAGAGAAGGGTTGCCTTCTCTCATAAGAGGTGTGGCCCCGAACGTTCGGTTAGATTCTTGATGCTTGGCATGAAATAAAGCTTTGCTTGACCTTCGCTTTACATCAGTCTCGCTCCTATAATCATAGACCCATTATTGGGGCATAACAGTATTAATCTTATAGTTATAAGTCCACAATGCATCCATCATCCATCCTACCCTTTAACATTCCCCTTTGGACAGACCCATGATCTAGAACAAGCCTTATTTTATAGTGCCTTGTAGGAGATTTTTGCTGCTGCCTAAATTGCCTACTTTCCTCTCACCATTACCACGGAAATTGGGCCCACTGAAACAAAGGGGTAGTGTAAGAAATTAACAACTTCCATAAATCTCTTTAAATAATAAAGTATAAGATAGTGATACCTTTTTTTTGCCACATAACCAATTCTTGCAAGAATAAGGTCATATAAGAGAATTTACAACACATGCTAGCATTATCCTACTGGACCCAGATCATTTGTATGTTTCTCTGTCTCTGAGAAATGTAGTTATTTACATGACTGAAACATACAAATTGTTTGATATGACTACTAATATCACCTACATTATTTTAATATGTTTAAGGCTTCTGAAATACATAGGTTTTGCAAACACTTATTAAGAATCTTGTATATATCAAACACTTTAAAAATCTCTGCATATAAAAAAAAAACAAAACAAAAAAAAAGCTCTACCTCAATGGAACTTTGAGTCTGAAAAAGATACAGGCAATATACAAGGCAACAGATAGGATAATTACATATTTGATTATATACTTGGAGGATGTCACATTAAATTGATATGAAAATGATGAGAAGGATCTGAATTTCTTGTCAAAATTTTTGCCTTAAACGAAATTGATATTTAGGGAAAGTTTTTACTGAAAGAGGTCCTGTGTCAACCAAAAATGTTAAACCATGATCTGACTAAATTTTCCAGTTGTGATCATTGCTTTGTTTAGCTGTCTTATATTAAGACTGAATTTAGTAATTCAGTCTCAGATTTCAGTCTTTTTTTTTTTAAGAATTTATTTATTTATTAGAGAGAGAGAGAGTGGGCGGGGAGGTGCAGAGGGAGAGGAAGAACCAGACTCCTTGTTGAGCAGGCAGCTGATGCAGGACTGGATCCTAGTACCCTGGCATCATGACCTAAGCTGAAGGAAGACACTTAACCAACTGAGCCACCCCAGGCACTCTAGACTGTAAACTTCTTAAAGGTAAAAAGTTTATTCTTCTAGTAGTTCCACAGACATTTCTAACATCCATAAGAAAGCATGTACTGATGTAAAATGCCAGAAAATCAAATTATTTAAAAAAAGAAAGAAAGAAAAGATATATCTGGATAAAGAGAAAAACAAAACAGAAAATCTAATAATACATTGAATTATTAGAGCAAAGAGTGGAGGAAGAGAAAATAAATATGAAATAGAGATTTCCATTAAAAGAAAAAATTTGAATAAGGCAGGAGATTTAGAAAATTATTATGACAGACTTGAGAAAAAAATAAAATAGGAATTTTTAGAAAATAGCAATGAATGAAAAGGTAAATTGTTCCTACCTCTATAATACTAGCTGTTTATTGTTGTTGTTGCTAATTTACCTATTTAAGCTAATAAACAAAGAAAGGTTTCATTTAGGGATAAGGTATATATATATATATATATATATAAATATTTATATATATATTATAAATATATTTATATATATAAATATATATATATATATTTCCATTTAGTGATAAGGTGTATATATATATATATATATTTTTTAATTTTTAATTGTTAGAAAATGTGTCACAGAAAGTGTTTAAACTTTGAGATACAGATGCAACATATAATGAACTACATTGTTTGAATGTCTAATTTTTAAATGCTGTTAGAGGAAACTTGGTGGAAATGTTCTTATGTGGTTGTGTTTCTGGAACTAAGTTTATTTATTAATAAGGAATAGTTTAAAATTATGAAATGACCAGGAGTGGACAATTTTCCTAATCCTATCAGCTCTTTGCAGCTCTTTTATTAGGCCCCTTTAGGGGAATATCAGGTTTATTTATCTAATTAAATTTATCTAATTAAATTTTATATTAACGTGCTTTTGACTTTTGGCCTTTCTCTCTTCCTTCTGTTCTTTTTTTCCCCTAAATTACATGTTTCTGTTTAACAGCTACTATCAATTCTTTGATAGGAATTCTCGACATCAATTTACTAACTCCAGAGATGAAGCAGCATCAATATTTAGAAGCTAAGAATACAAAGCCTTGGGCATCTGGATGGCTCATTCAGTTAAGCATCTGCCTTCAACTCAGGTGGTGATCCCAGGGTCGTGAGATGGAACCCCAGGTTGATCTTTCTTTCTGCTCAGCTGGGAGCCTACTTCTCCCTCTCCCTCTGCCTGCAGCTCCCTTTGCTTGCGTTCTCCCTCTCTTTGTCAACTAAATAAAATAAAATAAAATAATGTAAATAATACATTTATTTATTTATTAAAATGCAATTATTACACAATACATAATGTATTGCATAATTATAATAATGATTAATAATTTACTAAATATTTATATTAAATATATCAATTTAATTAAATAAATATTTTTTAGAATTTAAAATATTTCAAATTTAGAGTATTAAATATTAAATCATTAAATAATAAACAAATATCTAAACATAATTAAATAAAATAATTTATTTATTAAAATGAATAAAATAATGTTAAGTCATTATCTGAGCATGTATTTTTAAATAGTCTAAAATAAACCATCTAATAAAGTCTAAATACATTGAGTTCAGATATTTATACAAGTTAACCCAGACACTCAACCCACAGACAGTTTCAAAACATTTGTTTTTATCTACTACTCAAAATACGATTGTAATGTATTTATTTATAACTTGGACATAGCAAGGAACTTGGAGGAAAAGGAGACATTTGCTTTTAATACTTGAAAATTATTTTGTTGATTAAAAAAAATAAAAACCTTAACACAGGAACATTTCTTCTTAAATAACACTGTGAAGTTTCTGAGTCGCCTTCTATTAAACGTGCTGATAAAATGGCCTCAGTTACTCATTTAAATTATTATTAGCTGAATGGGTAACAAATGAAGTAGAGAGCTTTTTAATTATTTATGAATGTATTGCTTGTGGATGGAGTGCCACATAGAGTTACCTCTCTTTTTGACTTTGTTTTGTGAGCAGCAGTGGAATCCATGAATGAGATTAAACTTAAGGACATTCACAGAAATTCTTAATGAACTTCCGGGGAAGGGCAGTAAGTGCAAGGAAAAACTGCAGCAAGACTAATTACAAATTTCAAGTGGTCATCGCTTAATTATAGAAGCTTTTAAGTTCAAGTAATATATCTTTTTTATGAGCCTATCATATTGTATTAATTACCACAAACTGCACTCTTGAACACTTATCTTTTCACATATTTCTTATTCTTAGTACTTAAAATTACCCTTATGACTGATAAGTAAATGGATTTTACTGACAATGCATTTATTTACATAAATAAATAATGCTGTTTATATATATATAAAAAACACAATTGAATATGTGTATGTGTTCAGTGAAAAATTTTTTTCAAATTAACATCTTAATTCTACCACATTGGTTACAAATAGATATAGACTTTATAGATTCATCAAATATTTTATTCTCAAATTTATATCTCCTTTGTGAAGTAAATGAAACTGTATATATTAAATATAATCCTATCACATGTAACAGTTACTAGTGCATTCCAGGACATACATAGGTCAGGTTCTACTCAAGGCATCACGGATAACTGGACTTAACTTTCTATACTAGGAGTCTTCTGTATATTTCTGTGGCTTTTATACTACAATCAGGAGGAAGAATTCTTTTGCTAAAAGCTTCCAAATGACTATGTGAGTAGATTATTTGTAGACCAGTGATATAATATTATAGTTTACTATGTAAAGCATGATAAAATAAAATGCTACTGCCATATTTAATTTGTTCAGTAAAGCATTCATTTAGTTAACAAGCATTCATTTTCTTTTTTTTAAGATTTTATTTATTTATTTATTTGACAGACAGAGATCACAAGTAGACAGAGAGGCAGGCAGAGAGAAAGGAAGGGAAGCAGGGTCCCTGCTGAGCAGAGAGCCTGATGTGGGGCTCTATCCCAGGACTCTGGGATCATGACCTGAGCAGAAGGCAGAGGCTTTAACGCACTGAGCCACCCAAGAGCCCCAAGCATTCATTTTCTTTATACAGAAGAGATAGAACAATATTATATAGTAGAAAATACAGTAAATAATCTAGAAACCTTGATCATTTTGTTTTGACAATTTTAGAACATAATATTAGCTAAAGTTCAAGTGCAAGTTATATTTGTATCATAGGAGGAAAAGTTAATTAAAAGTTTGTTTATTACCATAGTTTAACACTTCAACAAAATGATATAACGAGTCAAAAATTAATGAATATATGAAGTATACAATAAAAACAATAATCTTGAGTGTATGTGACTCACTGTAGGTATTGATAGGCTAGAAGTCAAAGGGAAAGTATCTATAGGGTTTGTTCAGTTCCATGCTCATCAGATTAATAGGCTTTCTCATATATTTGCTTCCTTCACCACGTTAATTTGTCTAATGAAGTTTTCAAGAGTTAAAGACAGTGATAGGTTCATGGCTGGAGAGAAGGTACAGAATCTAAGATAGTCCAGCAGTGCTTATTATTTAAGAGAAAGACAGCATGGGAGGTGAGGGGTGGAAGGAAAGGGATAAGAAGAGAGAATCTTAAGCAACCTCCTTGCCCAGCACAGAGCCTATAGGGGCTTCATCTCATCACCCTGAGATAACAACCTGAGCTGAAATCAAGAGTCAGATGCTTATCTAATTGAGTCACCCAAGTGCACCATTTTTTTCCCCCTGTATCTTTATTTCCATCTCTTTCTGTAACTGAGTTTCCCTTCAAAATCAGGACTTGCATACACAACCTAAATAATTATTTTGGGATTTGATCACGTGGAAGAGGAGAGAATGAGAAGAGCTAAGTGGTCCAGGAGAAAACATATATGAGTTCAGACTGAGTGGATTATGATTGTAGACAACTGAGCATCAATCCTAATGCACAGAAAACATCTCAGAATTATTTTCCTGAAACAAGAAAGACTCTGTTTAACCCACTGGCTTCTGCATCCTATCCACAGTGGTTAAAATTCATCCCAGAAGTAATTAATGTCCCTGACTTTACTATTACTGGGCATGAGAGAGGAGCTGAGTGGGCTTGGTCAGTGTCCCACCTAATGAAAGGCAGAGCAGATTCAGGCAAAAAAAATTATGAGTTCTTTCCAAATTAGATTTAATAGGATTCTATTTTTCACTTATGAATTCATTTTACATTTTATATTTTATCGATTTTTCTAAGCTTTGGCCAATATTCACTGCATTTTCGAATAGCCTTTATCTATTTTTGTAAATCATTTTTCTGCTACATTTGTTTAGTCATGGTTATCCATTTCTTCTTCCAAGTTTTTCAGATATGTGATATCATTTTCCAAATTAATTATTTAAAATGTTTATTTTTTATACTAAACTTCTATGAAAAACATTGATATATGTATTATGGCATATTGTTCCCCTTTTAACTTATTTTTAAAAATGTGAATGTGCCTTGGCAAATTCATATTGTTTCTTTTTATGCTTATGTAGATTCTTCATAATTTTCCCAAGTTCATTGGCTTATGGTTTATATTTTTTAAATAATTTTCCTACTGCCAATTAATAGATCTTTTTCCATTACATTGTCTAAGTTGCTATTGCCATTATAAGTAAAAAGCACCTGGAAATCTATATCCCTGTCCATTTTCCTCAAATCACTCATTATTTTCAGGATCTAGTTGGATTTTCTTACGGGTTCCAGGTGGACAAGCTTTTGAACTGGTGCTAATTATTATTTCTGTTTCTGGTTTCCTGCATTTACCAGCTTCAGGGATCATTTTTAACAATTATGATGAAATGAAGGCATCATATTCTTATTCTCAACTTCATTAATAATGATATTAGTATAACATGTCCTACAAGATAATAATAGATACATGTAAAATAATTTCATTGACCAAAAAGTGGTGGAAAATGTAAATAAAACACAGTGGCAACCAACTAGTCATTTCAAGTTGAGCTATTTTTTTTTTCCCCTTTATCTCCCTGTCTCTTTAATTTCCTGTAGCACATTCCTACAAAGTATTTTAAGGTGTTTTATATGCACATACATAGAGATCATCATGGAGTCTAAATCTAATAATTCCTTGTCAGTTTTAAATATTTTAAGTATTGTTCATTCCTATGTCAGTTGTCTATTAACTTTTTCTCCACACTGTACTTAATTTCAAGGAAATATTTAATTTTAATATAAATTAATTAATCACTTTAATAAATATTTTTACCTTATGGATTAATCTTTGATGCTTATTTCTTAATTTTTTTAACTTTTAAAATTTTATTTAGAGAGAGAGAGAGAGAGAGAACAAGCACAAGCAGGGGAAGCTGCAGAGGGAGAGGGAGAAGAAGAAGCAGGTTCCCCACCAAGCAGGGAGTCAAGCTCAGTCTCAGGGCCTTGTGATCATGATCTCTGGTGAAGGCAGAGGCCTAGCTGACTGAGCCACTGAGTCTAATTGTTATCTTTGATATTTAAGGAAATACTTTATCATCTCTAATTGATCCCCTATGTCACAAATACAGTTTTCTCTATGGTGCTATTAATTTTATTGTCTTAAAATTAGACTCTTTTTCTAGAAGCATTTTTAATCAGTCTCTTAGGTCTATAATTTAGTTTTTATACATTTCATTTAGTATTTTATTTTATCTTCATCATCTCTCTGAGTATTCCTGACCAGTACTCATTGGTCAAATCTTTTTTATTAATCTATTCCAAAAATTTGTTTGTTTCTATAACATTTTGTTATTACTGCTGTCATTCTTAGGTTTTGCCTTTATATTCTTTTTGTTTTGTTTTGTTTTTGTTTTATGCTTTGGTGTTTTTTTGTTGTATTGTTTTGTTTTTCTTTTTGAATTAATACAATTAAACCTTTAGATTTCCTTCATACCTTTAATTATTGTCACTTATTTTCACAAATGATATTACCATAGTACAGTAATTCTAAATACTTCTGAATTAGCTGTATTATTTCTTTTTAGGTATCAAGTTAACTTCCAGTTACATGGACTTAATATTTTGGTCATTATATTCTAGTTTTATTGCCTTATCATTGGAAAATATAGCCTGATACTTAACTCTAGGGAATGATGTGGGAGAGCTAGGTTCTTGTCTCTTGGAGTCAAAGAAGGAATCTCGTGGGCAATGGAGAGTGAGTAAGTGACAGAAGTTTATCAAGTGAATATATAGAAAAAGCTCTCACAACTAAGAGAGGTCCCCACACAGTTAACAATGAGTGCCTTCAGGGTTTATTTTTTATAAAAAGGTAACCAGGCAACTTTAATCCTTTTAACATCTCTATCAATAACTCCTTCAGTGGCTTACCTCCTTTTTAGGGTCTGATTATTCTTTTTTGGTTACAGGTGATTATCATAGAGACACACCACCCCACATGACCCACCCCATACACCTAGGGGCAGGGTGGTCCTCCATCCCACATGCCTAGATCAGGGTGCTCTTCCCTGGGGCAGGGTGGTCCAATTTATCTCTTTACTCTGGTTTTCCCACACCACATTTTGGGGATTTCTGAGAGCCTGTTCACAAAGTTCCCTATGGATCTCTTCCTCCCTAGCCCCACCTGTCCGTTACTCATTTTGAGAGTTGATATTACCAAAGTACTCTAATTCTAAAAATTTCTGAATTAGCTGTACTATTTCTTTTTAGGTATGAAGTTAACTTCCAATTATATGAATTTAATAATTTGGTCATTGTTTTCTAATTTTATTGCCTTATTCTTGGAAAATATAACCCGATATTTAACTCTAGGAATTTATTGGCATATACTTCTGGCCCTAAATAATGGCCTGTTTGTGTAAATGTTCAACTTATGCTTATATACTTACTGAAAACTATTGTTTTGGGGTCAGGATGGCTACGTTTATTAATAGATCAGGACTATTAGATTCTCTAAATTTTGATGTCTCTTAATTTAATCTAATTAAATTATCAGTTAATGAAAGAAGTTAAATTTTTTTATGTACTACTGCATCTAAACTTATCAAAGTCTTTTACTATAATTAGACAAATATGTCATCCTGTTTTTATACCAAGTCTTACATTAAAAAAATCATACTATCTGAAATATTATTTCTTTATTATTATTATTATTATTATTATTATTATTTTAAGATTGTATTCATTGGGGTACCTGAGTGGCTCAGTCAGTTAAGTTTCTAACTATAACTCAGGTGATAATACCCGGGTCCGGGGATAGAGCCCCGCAGGGGGTTCCCTGCTCAGTGGGGTGCTTCTCCCTCTCCCTCTGTTATTCTCCCTGCTGTGTGCATGTTTTTCTTTTCTCACTCTCTCTCAAATAAATAAAAGTAAAATTTAAAGATTATCTCTCTCAAATAAATAAGGCAAATTTTTTTTCACAATGGGAGGGAGAAGCAGACTTTCCACTGAGCAGGGAGCCTGATGCAGGGCTCAATACCAGGACCCTGGGATCATGACCTGAGCTGAAGGCAGACACTTGAACCGACTAAGTCACCCAGGCACACCAGTTGTTTTTATTTATTTATTTATTTTTATTATGCATACGTTTTATCTCTCTTTTCTTCAAGTCTTTTTTTCGATCTTTTTTTTACTTTTTTCATAAAACTGAATTATTTCAAGATGACTTGGTCATCCTCTTTTCCCCCACCCCATAGGTCATAGAGTACATTTTAATTGTTAAAAATAATATTAGTATTTAAGTGCTGCCTACACAAATTAAGGCAAATTATCTGTGGTCTGTATTCCTGAAAATATTTTTTTTATTATGCCTTCCTATTCCAATGACATTTTATAAGGATCTAAAAGTTTACATTTGTGATTATTTTTTTCAAGATAATAAAGCTATTACTTCATTCTTTTTTATATCTGATGCTATTTAAAAATTTTCTGTTAGTCTGATTCTTGTTTCTTTATTAATGAATTCTTTTTTCCTCTCTAACACTTATGATTTTTTTTTTTGTCTTTGGTATGTATGCCCTAGTGTGGGATTCATAGAGTCAACTATAGTTATGAATATTTTCTTTCTTTTCTTGTATGTAAGTTTTAATCCAGTGTCTTGACTATTTTATGCTTGAGAAATAGATGTACATTAATATTCAAATATTTCTTTCCTTTTTCTTTCTTTCATTTAAAAAAAAGTCATTTATTTTATTTTATTTAAAAAATACTTATTTATTTATTTGGAGTAGAGAGGGGGGGGTCATGAAGAGTGGCTGATTATATACTTTCAATTTGGGAGGAGGTTAGGGATAGCACAAGCCTCCAAGGTATTTTATAAACAAGGTTTCCAGGACCTTGAGGGGGCTAGCTATTGTTAGGGAAAGGTCATTTATTACTGTTTAGTAAAAACTTAGGGAAGAGACTCTTCTGATGTGTATCAGTGGGTATATGCTTGGGAGATGATTGCCAATGTATATCTTGAGGGCAGGGGTGGGAAGTAGAGATAAATAAGTTTCCAAAGTAATTTTTACATGTGAAAGTAGATTTTCAGTATCCTGGGGGGTGGACTAAGAATGCTTTTTGCCCTGAGTGGACGTGTCCACATTGAAGCAGCTGAGTCCCCAGAGGAACATCAAGGACTTGTCAACAGGCTATGAGTAGTAAGGAAATCTAATTTTTTCTCTAGCTTTTGTTCCACACACATCACCTACATCTTACACCTCTTTTATATTGATCATTTTAATGCGTTGCTGGTATCCAGATGACTATATCCTTAAGTGACTTCTTATCTCTATTGAATCCATTACGTATTCTATCCATTGTATTCTTAATTCAACTAGACTACATATATTTAATCTATTAGTACCACTAGGTTCTTATTCTTGTTTTTATTTCAAACTCTTTCCTTATTTCCTTATATTATTTATTGGGTATATTTTAAATCCCTGATATACTCACTTATTATATATAAGCTGTCAACCTTATTCTTATTTTGAGGTAGCTATGTATTTTTTGGGTTTTAGGACATCATACCAACAATGCCAAATAATTTTCAGACAACAGCAGGATCTCCAAGAATTCAACTAAATTCTGACACTATCTACCTGAACATAGCGTAAGATTTCATCAGTTACGGGATCAGTCCTTCAAGACTATCTCCAACCCCACCTCAGATGCCAGTCTCACTGTAGGCCCCAGGTTATTACCTGTGCTTGTGACTGAGCAACTACAGGTTGGAGGTCCCAGTGGCCTACTTCTTACATTCTTTTAATTTGCTACAGGGACTCACAAAACTCAGAAAAATACTTAATTTATGTTTGCCAGCTTATTAAAAGATATAATAGAAGATTTAAATCAATAGATAGATAAAGAAGTGCACAGGGCAAGGTATGGAGAATGGGCACAGAGCTTCTATTACCTTCTGTAAGACTGCCACTCTTCCTGCCTTTTCATACATTTAACAAACTAAAAGCTTTCTGAACCCAGTCTTTTCAGGTTTTCTGTGGAGGCTTCATGACATAGTCATGACTGACTAAATCATTGGCATTTGCTGATCTAATCTCCAGCTCCTCTTCCCTCCCCAGATAATTCTGAATTGGGGGGAAGGGGAGGCATGTTGGGCAAAAAGTTATGAAGGCTTTCAACAAGTGGTTGGTCCTTCAGGCAAACAGCCCTTGCCTTGAGTGAGGTCTGAAGGTCACTTCATTAACATAACAAAACACACCTCTCTCACCCTTATCACAGGAAAGTCCAAGAGTTTTAGGAGCTGTGAGTCAGTAGCCATGGTTGAAAACCAAATATTCAGATGACCAAAATATATTTCTTGTAAACCACTATGTTACACTACATGCTTAAGTATTTAATTATGTGATCTTTTAAACTAATATTTTTCTAAGAGTCTAAACTGTTCTGTCAGTAATCTGGATTGGGGAGTGATGTATTGCCAAATTTCTGTCGTTTTAGTCCAGGAAGTCAAAGAGAAACAACAGGAGAGCCCCTTAGGGCAGGAAGTTCAAAGTAACAATGTTGTCTACTACTCCCTTTTCTTGATTTTTTTTTTAAACAAGCAAATCATCTGTTCAGAGTTGCAGTTTAAAGACAAGAACATGCGGAATTGGGAGAAAAAAATAGTTCAATTTGGAGACTTGCAGAGGTAGAATCAGAGTAGTGAAAGCCATTACAGTAACTGAACTAACTGAGGTCAGTCTTTGGTGAATCACAGAAACAGATGGAGTTGTCAAAGAAAGGAATCTTTGTTTACAACATACAAGGAGATCACAGGGAATAAGTTCCAAAGCCTAGACTGTTTGAACAGGAGAGAGATTTTTATTTAGTATTTAAGATGAATACTCAGAAGGGAGAGTTTTATTATCCCGTGTATGGTTGGTCATAAGGTTGTGGATGCATGCACATCCACATATGTATTTGTGCAATATGTATTGCATGTTCACCTGAATAAAGCTTGTATTCCACCGAGGGCAGAAACTTCAACGTTAGAGTAAAGCAGAGGTAACTGTTGGACAAGGGAAAGGGACTCTGCAGGCTTCAAGAGCAGATATAAACTAGATGGGGTCTTGGGCTCATTTTCTGGGACAAGGAATTCAAGGCCTTGATTACTTTTGAAATAGCACTAGGAGTTTTACCACTAATTTATTGTCTCAATAGCTTAGGCTATTTCCTGGTCTGGTGGTGACTGTTAGTTTTTCCCATTGCCTTGTTCCCTCAAAATCCTTAACTAGTGAGGTTTTTGCATTTCTTTGTAAGAACCTCCCATGAAGTTTTGGAAGAAATGTGCTTGGGCAAGTACACAGGTGGGGTATAGATCATTGAAAATAGCTGGGACAAAAAAAATGACTTTTCTTATGTCAGGAAAACTATATCTCATCTTTAATTTTCTGGGAACCTCTCACTCTTTCTGCTGATGTTACCAGCAGGCATCTGAGATATTACTGATTGTTCTCTTGAACCTAAGGAAAAGGAAATGTAGAAAGCAAAAGACAAAACTTTAAAATCTATCCTGCAACTCATCAATTCACTGCAGCCACCTCTCTGTCTTTCCCTTTCTCTTTTTCGGTCTTTCTCTTTCTCTCTCACTTTCTCTCTCACATACGCACAACACACGCAAATCAACTTAAAACAATTTTTAATTTTCCCTATTCCATTTTAATATACTTGAGGCATGATCATTTTCTTAGTAAATACAAGAAAAAAAAAAATCTAGGATTCCATCATTCTGTGTGATTAAAGTATTGGGGAATTTACTTCTAATAGCACTAATAAAAACATATTTTATTTAAGTAATATTATATAATCAGGTGCCTGCATTTTTCTTATTCTCCAACTACTGTTATTTGGTAATTAATATTTTGTCAATCAATATTCCCCTATATCTGAATGTGTGGGCAGTGAGAGATGAGTTAGAGGCAAGGATGGTGAAAAATGGGTTACACATTAGAAGACTGAGGGCACAACCTCCCGACTTTGTGACTTCTGAGACCCTGGGCCTAATAAACCAGGAGACACTGGTACTAAAAATGTTCTCTCCTCTTCTACCTCTACCCCAGAGTAACCCCTAGATCTTTCATAATGCATTTGCATTGCCATCCCCATGGAAAAGAGTTGCCATGATGGTTCCAGAACAAACCTTTTAAGGTAAAAAACAACTCTTCCCACCAGGCTCCCTCAAAAAAATTGAAAACTCCAGAATAAACCAGCTCTCTTTACACCTTAAAGACCAGGAGAATCAACAACAAATTAAGCCAAACCCACATGCAAGAAGGGAAATAATCAAGATTAAAGCAGAGATCAATGAGATAGAAACTAGAGATACAGTAGAACACATCAATGAAACTAGAAGCTGAATTTTGAAAGAATCAATAAGATTGATAAACTACTGGCCAAACTAATCCAAAGGAAAAGAGAGAATACCCAAATTAATAAAGTTATGAATGAAAAGGGAAAGATCATGACTAATAGCAAGGAAATAGAAACAATCATCAGAAATTATTATCAACAGTTGTAACAGTTATATGACAATAAGTTAGGCAACCTAGACAAAATAGATGCATTCCTAGGAACCTATAAACTTCCAAAACTGAATCAGGAAGAAATTGACAACCTGAATAGACCAATATCTAGTTAGGAGATCGAAGCAGTCATCAAAGACCTCCCAAAAAACAAGAGCCCAGGACCTGGTGAATTCCCTGGAGAATCCTACTAAACTTTCAAAGAAGAAATAACACCTATTCTTCTGAAGCTGCTTCCAAAAATAGAAACAGAAGGCCAAACCAGGCAAAGACACCCTCCCAAAGGAGAATTTCAGACCAATACCCCTGATGAATATGGATGCCAAGATTCTCAACAAGATCCTAGCTAATAGGATCCAACAGTACACTAAAAAGATTATCCACCATGACCAGGTGGGATTTATCCATGGGATACAAGGGTAGTTCAACATTCACAAATCAGTAAATGTGATAGAACAAATCAATAAAAGAAGAGAGAATAACCACATGATCCTCTCAATTGATGCAGAAAAAGCATTTGGCAAGATACAGCATCCACTCCTGATTAAAACACTTCAAAGTACAGGGATACAGGGAACATTCCTCAACTTCATAAAATCTATCTATGAAAAACCCACAGTGAATATCATCCTCAAACAGGAAAAGCTGACAGCCTACCAACTGAAATCAGGAACACGACAAGGATGTCCACTCTAAACCCTGTTATTCCACACAGTACTAAAAGTCCTAGAAACTACAATCAGACAACACAAAGAAATAAAAGGTATTCGAATTGGCAAAAAATAAGTCAAACTCTCTCTCTTTGCAGATGACATGATACTTTATATAGAAAACCCAAAAGACTCCACCCCCCCCAGCTACTAGAAGTCATAACAGCAATTCAGTAATGTGGCAGGATACATAATTAATGTACAGAAATCAGTTGATTTCCATAGAAAGGGAAATTAGAGAGAATTGATTCCATTTCCTATAGCACCAAGAACCATAAAATACCTTGGAATAAACGTAACCAAAGAGGTAAATGTACTTGGGGAACTACAGAATACTCATGAAAGAAACTGAAGAAGACACAAAAAGAATGAAGATCATTCCACATGCATGGATTGGAAGAATAAACATTGTGAAAATGTCTATACTGCCTAGAGCCATCTATACTTTCAGTGCTATCCTGATCAAAATTCCACTGGAACTTTTCAAAGAGCTGGAACGAACAACAACAAACAATTCCAAATAATTTGTATGGAACCAGAAGAGACCCTGAAATGATAAGGGAATGTTGAAAAAGAAAAAGCAAAACTGGGGGCTTCATGTTGCCTAATTTCAAGCTTTACTACAAAGCTGTGTTCACCAAGACAGCATGACACTGGCATAAAAACAGACATGCAGACCAGTGGAACAGAGTAGAGTGCCCAGATATGGACCATCAACTCTATGGTCAAAAAAAACTTTGACAAAGCAGAGAAAATTATACAGTGGAAAAAAGACAACCTCTTCAATCAATGGTGCTGGAAAAATTGGACAGCTATGTATGGAAGAATGACACTCAACCATTCTCTTATACCATACATAAAGATAAATTCGAAATGAACAAAAGACCTCAACGTGAGGCAGGAATCTATCAAAATCCTAGAGAAGAACATAGGCAGTAACCTCTTGGACACTGGCCACAGCAAATTCTTTCAAGACATGTCCCCAAAGACAAAGGAAACAAAAGCAAAAATGAACTTTTGGGACTTCATCAAGATCAAAAGTTTCTGCACAGCAAAGGAAACAGTCAACAAAATGAAGGGACAACCCACGGAATGGGAGAAGATTTTTCACAAATGACATTACAGATAAAGGGCTGATATCCAAGATCTATAAAGAACTCCTCAAACTCAACACACACAAAAAAACAGATAATCATGTCAAAAAATGGGCAGAAGACATGAACAGACACTTCTCCAAAAGAAGACATACAAATGGCAAACAGATGCATGAGAAAATGTTCATCATCATTAGCCATCAGGGAGATTCAAATCAAAAGCACATTGGGATACCACCTTACACAGTTAGAATGGCCACAATTAACAAGGCAATAAACAACAAGTGTTGGAGAGGATGTGGAGAATGGGGAACCCTCTTACACTATTGGTGAGAATGCCAGTTGGTGCAGCTACTTTGGGATACAGTGTGGAGACTCCTTAAGAAATTAAAATTAGAGCTACCCTATGACCCTGCAATTGCACTACTGAGTATTTACCCCTAAGATACAGATGTAGTGAAAAGAAGGGACATCTGTACCCTAATGTTTATAGCAGCAATGGCCACAGTCATTAAACTTTGGAAAGAACCAAGATGACCTTCAATGGATGAACGGATAAAGAAGATATGATCCATTTTTACAATGGAGTATTATGCTTCCTTCTGAAAGGAAGGATACCCAACTTTTGTATCAACATGGACGGACTGGAGGAGATAATCCTGAGTGGAATAATTCAAGCAGAGATTGTCAATTTTCATATGGTTTCACTTAATTGCGGAGCATAAAGAATAACACAGAAGACACTGGGTGATCAAGAGGAGAAGTGAGTGGGGGGGAATTGGAGGGGGAGACAAACCATGAGAGACTCTGAGAAACAAACTGAGAGTTTTGAGGGGAGGGGGCAGAGGGTTGGGTAAGCCTGTTAATGGGAGTTATGGAGGGCACATATTGCATGGAGCACTGGGTGTGGTGCATAAACAGTGAATTTTGGAACCCTGAAAAAAATAAAATAAAAATGACAACAACAACAACTCCTCTTCCCAACCTGTGGTAGGAGTCCCCCAAATGATTGGAAGCAGCCTCCATTAGAGATCAATCCACTGCATGTTGAATGTCCTCCCACTTCAAAAAGACCAAGAAATATCCAATCCCAAAACAAAGGGCCAGCTCCACCTCATGGAATACCACCTGCTCTCCCTTAGAGAGTGTGCTGTTGCTTTAATAAACTTGCCTTCTGCTTTCACTTTGGGCATTGATCTCTAATTCTCACGTGCCAACAATAAAAATAATGATGGTTTACCATTACAACGCATAGAAAAGGAGGTACAGGGAAATTGAATGAAAGGGAATAACAAAGTAGGTTCATTAGTCAATCTTCCTTGTAAAAAAATTAACCTGAAAGTGCGTTTGTGCCACCTCTCTCCTGTTTGATATGATAAAGAATGACCACGATACATGAATTATAGTTCGGGGTTTTGAAAAGCATAATAGCTTTATACCAACACTTGAGCTTTTATTATTTATTTATTTATTTATTTTCTTGCTAACAAGATAGCTCGATTTGATATGCGGTTCCTGACAACCAACCTCAGAAGTAATTCCATCTTCATGAGAAGTCAGAAAGAACCACAAACCAAACCTCAAAATAGATTCAAAGAGAAAATACTCTTAAAAAAATTTCCCTTCCTGGGGCACCCGAGTGGCTCAGTGAGTTTGGCTCACTGGGCCTTTGCATTCGGCTCAGGTCATGATCATAGGGCCCTGGGATTGATCCCCATGTCTGGCTCTCTGCTCAGCAGGGAGCCTGCTTCCACTTCTCTCTCTGCCTGCTCTCTGCCTACTTGTGATCTCTGTCTGTCAAATAAATAAATAAAACCTTTAAAAAAATTTTTCCCTTGGGCACCTGGGTGGCAGAGTGAGTTAAAGCCTCTGCCTTCGGCTCAGGTCATGATTCCAGGGTCCTGGGATCGAGCCTCACATCAGGCTCACTCCTCAGCAGGGAGCCTGTTTCTTCCTCTCTCTCTGCCTGCCTCTCTTCCTACTTGTGATCTCTATGAAATAAATAAATAAAATCTTTAAAAATAAAATTTCCCTTCCTATCAGAAGGAGACAAAACCACTAACAAATTCCCCAGAAAGCTTCATCTAAAAGGTTGTACTTTCTTCAGACACCCAGCAGGACCTTCTTCTCTGGGCCTTGTATTTCTTCAATGGCCTATTCCAGAGAATAAGACACTAAACTACTGAGCGCCAAGGGCCTCAGAACCACAAAAGAGATGATGAGGGGCACAAAGCACGCCTCTGGTCACCAAGAGGGTATGTAAACGTTTGCTGCTTTTCTGTACTTTTCAAAGCGGAGTTTTTAGCTGGAGGCCACTCCTTTAGGATAAATTGCTGATACCCTATAGTAAAAGCTTTTATATGACCTTTTACAAACCATTTCCTATCTTTGCATTCTATTGTGCCAAGACAGACATGGATTATTTAAAACCCTGAAGAGAGTGCTATTGCATTTAAATTGCCTGTAACCTTCGTGTAATAGATTTATGATTGATGATAGATTTAGTTAAAATATAACTGTTTTAAATATTTATTCTCAGTAAACGATTTCAAACTATGCTCATTTAAGTAAGTTGGTGCATAATCCCTTTTCTATTAAACCATAGTGCAAGGACCAATGCCGCGCTTCCAAGAGAACCCCCCAAGCTCTTTTTGTAGAATGGCCATATGCCTATGTATCAGGCGTCCTCTTTTCACTCGCTTTGTGGAGCACCTACCATGGAGGTCATGTAATAACCAATAACCAAAAAACAAACAAAAAACCCAAACATCCAGGTCGAAGTGATTCGCGCGTGCCATCATGCAATGGCGGACCCTGCCTGGAGACTAGGAGACTGCTCAAACAGATCGCGGGCAGGCATCTCAGCCCAGGCCTGTGCTGGGGAAGCTGGTTCCAGGCTTTGGGCACAATCAGGAAGCCATCAAAGTGACCCGAGAGTGCAGCCAGGTTTAGGGCTGATGATCTTTTTGCAGCCAGGCATCGCGCAGACACCTGCTCGGGGAGCCAGTCTAGGAGGCCGCTGAGCGCTGGCACTGGCCACACTCGCAGACCCCCGGGGCTTCACCTCGTGCCCAGGCCCGGGCCTCCGCCTCAGGAAGGAGGGGGGCGGGGGCGGGGGCTGCCCGGAGAAGGGGCTTTGCTAATTGCCGAAGCGGGAAGTGAGCTCGCGGAGGAGGACGTGGTGGAGAGTCTGGGAGGAGGTGGAGGGGCTGGCGGAGGAGGGGCGTGCAGCGTGGAGGTGCTGTGCTGCGCCCCAGTAGGGACTGGAGGACCCACAGGTCTGGCCACCCATGCGCTCCTGCGCTCCAGCCCAGCCCCGGAGCCGCGCTGCCCCTCGCAGCCCCATGGCTTCTCCAGACGACCCTCTGCATGCAGATAAATTGAAACCGCGCGCGCCCTCACCTGGAGCAGAAAGCGCGGGCCGCGAGCTCGCAGGGGTGTGGGGACCCAGCCTCCCGCAACCCCTGGGGCACCGGGACCACCCCGGACGCCGCGCCGCACCAGGGTCCGCACGGGATAGGGCCGGGGATGTCGCCGCCGAGGTGTGCCCCGCCAGCGGGCGCACTAGACCCCATCGTTGGGCACCCCCATGCGCGCGTGCCAAATGTCCCCCTTCCCTCGTCTCCCCCCCCCATGGCCCCGCCGCTTTTGTTCTGGACTTGGGATCCCAGGTGGAAACTAGTCCCTCAGACCCTGGCAGCAAGGAGCGCAGGGAGGGATTCTCCGTTTTTCCACCCTGGCTCTTCCTCTCTCCACATTCACATGCCTTCTGGCGTCCCTTTCCTCTCCTCATTGTCACTTTTATTAAATGGTTTTGTTCTGCATGTTGACCCGCAGAGCGATTTCATGAATGAATATACAGGAAACTGAGTTGGAGCCCACCTGTGAGAGCCCACCTGTGGAGGCCTCTCATTAGAATGGTCTCTGGTTCTAGCCTCAGTTCAGAATACTGCGTGTACCTGAGGACCGAGTCCAGATGTTTCTTTCATCTCTGACTTGAATTTGAAATCCTAACGTCACTATGACCTGGGAAGCCGAGGTCCACAGCATCTTCATCTGAAATTCCACTAGAGCTCCCATTTACCTAGTGCCCAGCCTGAGTCTGTTTTCCACTACTGTCAGGGTTCTAGAAGTTCATGCACTGCCCACCACTGACAGTAGGGGCATCTCTCTGTCCAGATTTTCCCTTTACATAAGGAGGTCAGTTACAGGAGATTAGGGCCCACTCTAAGGACCTCACTGTAATGTGATTGCATCTGTAAGGACTCTAGTTCCAAATAAGGTCACGTTCTGTGGTACCAGAGATAAGGACAGCAGCAAGGTTTCTGGGGGAAATGCAGGTCAGCTCTTAACAGTCCACTCTCTGGCTCTCCAAATTCGTGTCCTCCTTGTGTGCAAAATACCTTCACCCAATGCCCTCCAAAGCACTAATCATCCCAGAATCAACTCAAAATCTGAAATCTCATCTGTCCTCCTCCACTCAAAGACCCAGATCTCACCCAGACCATGGGGCCTGAGGACTGCATCCAGAAGCCACAATCTCCTGGTAAAGCTGCCCATCAGGTCCTGACATCACCCTCATTCGTCCCAGCAGCCGAGGGCCTACAGTTCCCATTGACAGTTTCTCAGAGGAAGTTTGAAGACCACCTCAGAGGACGTTCTTTGGGAGTGGATGAAGAGGGAAGGGGGTCAGAGCCTCCTGCCATTCCCAGGGCACCCAGAACCCAGAGAGTGAGATCTTGGGTGCTTTCTAGTGACAGATTCAAGGCAATTCTTCGACTTTAGGACTTCAGAGTTAACTTAGTTTTCATTTGTGATTATTATTTTTGTGTGGGGGCCATAGCTTTTCTTTTGACCTATGGCTGTTTTCACTCCCGGTTCTGAAGAACCCTGTTGAGGACTCTGAATGCTCTCAGAGCAGCAGTACTGGGGGACAGTGTGGACACATGGTTTGGTTTCTCCTCTGGCCCGATTCTGCGGCAGCCCCGCTCTGTCCTCCTCAGACTTCAGCGCAATAGATGAATAAGTGGAGAAAGGACCAGGGGGTCAGGAAGGTGGCCACCGAAGAGTGACTTCTCTGGAGGGTGGCTGAGCTAGTGAGTGAGCGTGTTAGTCCAGCTCTGCCTGCAGTCTGGATGGAGCTGAACAGGGGCCAGGGAAGGGGAGGAGGAGCAGAGAGCAGGGACAAAGTGACCAAAGAGGAGATTCAGATGAAGGGAAGTAATTGGGAGGAAAGAGAAGTAACTCTAGAAGACAGGCATGTAAGAAAGGAAAAGGGATGAAGTGGGCATCGAGAAAGGGCACCACCAGGGAAGGAGAGAGGGGAAGGGAAGAGGGAGGGAGGGAGGAAAGGGAAAGGAAAGAAGGGAGGAGTCAGCACACCAGGGCTCCCCCTGCATCTGAAGAAGAGGTGGCTGGTCTGGCTTGTCAAACAGGGTGCTCACTCTTTGGTCCCAGTTTCTGCTCCCAGTGCTACTGGGCTTTGCAAGGAAGGCAGGCTGTCCCCTGGGACCCACTGGAGCCCACTGGAGCCCACAGGAGGGTGGGAGAGGTAAGATGCCACGGGGTCCTGTCCTGAGCTGCTCCTAGCTGCTAGCCTCACCACATGGTGCAAGACGGACCCCAGAACAAAGGAAGGACACAGGCCCACATGTCTGCCGGTGGCCCTGGGCACTTAGCTCATCGCAGTGAACCACACCGCCTCCTCAACCCAGGCTTTCAAAGCCTGCTTCTTTGTTCCTGGCTTTCATGTCTGTAGGAACATGAGCCAGATCTAACTCATCTCCGACAGACAATTCTGACTCACCCCGTGTCAGATTTTTATTAGTGGCTGTGATAGAGTAAGATAGCAATGCTCCAAACAAACGGACTATTGCCTCCCACGTGACCTCAACAGTCTTATACATTTTCTTAGCGAAAAAATCTTGTCTCCTTCCATTAAGCTCATAACGTGGTCTAATGTATACATGTGCCTTCGTTAGATGTGAAGCGATACAGAGGTCCTTTTTTTTTTTTTTTTTTTAATTTTACAAGGTAAAGTCAGTAAACACATCTAACTTGACGAATACGTCTCTAAAATGTCAATCCAGGCAAAGCTTTTTCTGCCTACAGTTTGGAGCCTACGTGGTGACATTTTTAAAATGCTTTCAGTCCCTCAGTGAGGCTCTTAGAAGCTAGCCAGGGCTTACTACGTGCCAGGCACCGTGTCAGGTGTTGGAGCTAAATGGATGGAGAGCTTGGAGGCAGGCTGGGGAGGGACATCCGTGACACAACCACAGCTAGAAATGGAGGCCAGTGCTAGAAAAGAGAGAGCAGGCTGCATGGAGAGTGTGTACCATGGGGCTTGTGAGCTCACGAATAAGTGGGAGTAACTGGAGTGGGGAGACGGGGGAGAGGAAGAGGGTCTTCCCATCAATGGGAATCACCTGTGCTTGGAGGCAGGCGCCATGAGGGGTCTCCACAGGAAGAGGGAGGCAGCGTGGTTGAAGGGCAGAAAGACAGGGCAGAACAGGCATCAGTCAGTTGGAAGGGTAGGAAGAGATAGATGGGAGGGTTATGGATGCCTTTGGAGGACTGAGAATTTGTTAGAAGATCAGTGCAGATTTCTATGGAGACAAAGGCCAGGAACTGATAGTTCTTTGAAAGGTCACTCTGGCTGCCTTTTGGCAAAGGGGTTGGTAAAAGGCACCTGCAGGTGTGAACACACCAGGTGGGAGGTGAGTGCAGGAAATCAGGTGAGGGAGCATGGGAACTTGGTCCGGGGGTATATAAGGGAAAATAGCCTTTAATGAGTTCCACAAATTGGCACCAGCTGTAGCTTCATTACAGTGCTGGAAGGGGTAGGTGGGTGTGTCCCTGGAGGTTACAGAAATTACATGAGAAAGGGAAGTCTTTTTAGATCTTTTTTCCAACTAGAGGAATTCTCACCTTATTGATAGAATTCCAGAGTGGGAACGGATGGACATGAGGACATCTTTGAAATGTCTGAATATGTTCTTCGACATCTTCCCGCTTCGGCAATTAGCAAAGCCCCTTCTCCGGGCCACCCCCGCCCCCCTCCTTCCTGAGGCGGAGGTCCAGGCCTGGGCACGGGGTGAAGCCCTGGGTGCCTGCGAGTGTGGCCAGCGCCAGCTCTCAGTGGCCTCCTAGCCTGGCTCCCCCAGCAGGTATCCGCGCGCAGCCTGGCTGCGAAAAGATCATCAGCCCTAAACCCCAGCTGCACTCTCGGGTCACTTCGATGGCTTTCTGATTGCGCCCGAAGGGAGGAACCAGTTTCCCCAGCACAGGCCTGGGCTGAGATGCCTGCCTGCTATTTGAGCAGTCTCCTGGTCTCCAGGCAGGGTCTGCCTTTGCATGATGGCAGGCGCGAATAACTTCGACGGGGATGTTACGGTTTTTGTCTGTTTTTTGTCATTGGTTATTACATGACGTCCATGGTAGGTGCTCCACAAAGCGAGTGAAAAGAGGACACCTGATACATACGCATATGGCCATTCTAGAAGAGCTTGGGGTTCTCTCGGAAGCGCGGCATTGGTCCTTGCACTATGGTTTAATAGAAAAGGGATTATGCACCAAGTTACTTAAATGAGCATAGGTTGAATCGTTTACTGAGAATAAATATTTAAAATAGTTATATTTACTAAATCTATCATCAATCATAAATCTATTGCATGAAGGTTACAGGCAATTTAAATGCAATAGCACTCTCTTCAGGGTTTTAAATAATCCGTGTCTGTCTTGGTACATGAGAATGCAAAGATAGGAAATGGTTTGTAAAAGATCATATAATAGCTTTTACTATAAGGTATCAGCAGTTTATTCTAAAGGAGTGGCATCCAGCTAAAAACTCAGCTTTGAAAAATGCAGAAAAGCAGCAAACGTTTACATACCCTCTTGGTGACCAGAGGCATGCTTTGTGCCCCTCATCATCTTTTTCGTGGTTCTGAGGCCCTTGGCGCTCAGTAGTTTAGTGTCTTATTCTCTGGAATAGGCCATTGAAGAAATACCAGGCCCAGAGAAGAAGGTCCTGCTGGGTGTCTGAAGAAAGTACAACCTTTTAGATGAAGCTTTCTGGGGTATTTGTTAGTGGTTTGATCTGCTTCTGATAGGAAGGGAAATTTTTTTTTTAAGATTTTATTTATTTATTTGACAGACAGAGATCACCAATAGGCAGAGAGCAGGCAGAGAGAGAAGTGGAAGCAGGCTCCCCGCTGAGAAGAGAGCCAGACATGGGGCTCAATCCCAGGACCCTAGGATCATGACCTGAGCCGAACGCAGAGGCTTTAACACACTGATCCACCCAGGCGCCCCGGATGGGAAATTTTTTAAAGAGTATTTTCTCTTTGAATCTCTTTTGAGGTTTGGTTTGTGGTTCTTTCTGACTTCTCGTGAAGATGGAATTACTTCTGAGGTTGGTTGTCAGGAACCGCATATGAAATCGAGCTATCTTGTTAGCATAAGATAAATAAATAAATAAATAAAAGCTGAAGTGTTGGTATAAAGCTATTATGCTTTTCAAAACCCCGAACTATAATTCATGTATCGTGGTCATTCTTTATCAGATCAAACAGGAGAGAGGGTGGCAGAAACGCACTTTCAGGTTAATTTTTTTACAAGGAAGATGGACTTATGGACTTATGAACCTACTTTATTATTCCCTTTCATTCAATTTCCCTGTACCTCCTTTTCTATGAATTGTAACGGTAACCCATCATTATTTTTATTGTTGGCACGTGCTTTGTGAACCATAAAGTGTACATTATAAATGGGAGTGCTTTTCTTTTTTTGCAGTTTACAAAAAACTAATTTTTTAAATTTATTTTTTATTTATTTTTCAGCATAACCGTATTCATTCTTTTTGCACCACACCCAGTGCTCCATGCAAGCAGTGCCCTCTATAATACCCACCACCTGGTACCCCCCAACCTCCCAACACCCCGCCCCTTCAAAACCCTCAGATTGTTTTTCAGAGTCCATAGTCTCTCATGGTTCAGCTCCCCTTCCAATTTCTCCCACCTCCCTTCTCCTCTCTAACTCCCCATGTCCACGAAAAACTAATTTAAAAACATTCATCCACCAGAGTACCCAAAGGGCTCCCACATAAACTATCTGTCGTTACATTATGTCATTCTGCTTTCGCTTCTATTGCTGTCCAAACAATGTTTTAAAAACATTCTTTAAAATGGGCCTTTTTAACAAGATTTTTACAAAAGATTTTATTTATTCATTTGTCAGAGATAGCACAAGCAGAGGGAGAAGCAGGCAGAGTGGGAAGCAGGCTCCTGGTAAGCAAGGAGCCTGATGGGGGACTCGATCCCAGGATGCTGGGATTATGACCTGAGCTGGAGGTAGACAATTAAACAACTGAGCCATCCATGTGTCCCTGAAATGGGCATTTTTGACATTGCCTGATAGCACCTACACACTCATGAATCTCAGATTCATGATACATGGGGCTAGTGGACTTGACAATCATGGAGTCAAGCATGCTGGATTTGACTCACGGGTCTGTCACTGTGAATTTGGGTGGCTTCTAAACTTGCTACATAGAAACCCAAGCATGTAAGAATTTGCAGGATTGTGACAGTTCAGTGGTATAATGTATACATAAAAATACCTAAACCAGTGTCTCTCACAAAGTAGGTACAAATAGACCAGCTCCCTTCCTGCCTTCATTCTGTCCTTGGAATTCCGTCCCTTGGGAGAAGTTCCTACTGCCCTTGTTACAAGAAATAAACGATATTTACTACACTGTTGGTGCATAGCATGGATCAATACATTGAGTGATAGTATTAACATACTTCTTGAACTGCCCATTGCCCCCCCAAGCACCAAATAAAATGTCATGCTCTGGGGAAACCAAAGTGAGAGGTCCCCAACTTTTAGGAGTTATGGACAGGAGAGAGATGCAAATACTGTGTCAGTGTAGAACCAGGATAACTAATGCTTAAACCAGGAAGATAATGTGTGTGGAAGAAAGGCATTGATGATGTATAAAGCCATTTGGCTGGGTGGTGACTACCCTCAGACTGACAATTTGCCATGAAAGCTTCCAGGCAAATTTGAGATCTTTATTAGTGACAATATGGCTATAGCCTTAAGGGGAAGAAAAAAACCAAAAACCAAAAACCAAAACACACATACACATAAACTGTTGGTCTTGTGTCTTTTCACAAATAATGAGTTATCAGAAATTTTATCTTTAAATGGGGAAAAAAAAAACAGCAACTGAAAATGTATTTCATTTGATTCATCACAGAATATGGTGTTTTTGTTCATTTCACACCATTTTTGTTAAGTTTTATTTAAATTAATGCAATCTGAGATAAAATGTTAATATTCCTGAGGGTATGGACATTGTATACAAATGAACCCAGCTAAGTGGGCTCCTGGACAGGGTCTGATCTATTTATAAAAGTAGCTGGAGCTAAGTGGTTTGTTCCAGAAGAAGATAACGCCTTCCCTCCATTGCATTTGCCTTCTACAGCCTAAGTGGGAGTTAATACGTTCACTTGTCTCCTTCAATTTTGTCCAGAGTGTGTTAAAGCAGTCATAGGGGACCTGGGTGGTTTTGCCGTCTGCCTTCTCATAACAATGCCCCAGTTTTCTCCTGGAGAATCAACGTTCCCGCTTTCAGTCCATGCACTTAGGTAGCGGCAACTTCACACTGGCTCCTGACTCTAGCAGTGGCATGTCACCCACTAATGGCCTTTGAGAACATCACTGAGTGAGCCGTAAGTTTAGTAGATGGACGAGACCTTTGCTGGGTCGGTGAGGAGGTGGTCTCTGAATAACTAGCCCGAGATCCACTTGTGTGTGGTGGAACAAATGAGCAGTGATGTGTTGGCCAGAGTACCCATCCTAGAGAGCCCTGAATGCCAGACAAAAGCATTTGAGACTATTTTTTCAGGCAACAGGAAGCCAGGAAGCTAGTTTTGAAAAGCAGCACATGAAAATTTGTGTTTTTGGAAGATTAGTGGGGCAGCTGTGTGTGTGTACGATAGGGTGGAGGGAGGAGAGATTGCAATCCCTGAGTGCATTTAATATTTATGATGCAGTGTAATTTATTATGAAGTTGAATTTGCATCCTTATCCAAACGTAAGGGAAACTCCTGTCCAAAACTGTAAATGTTTTTTTGGTTGCCTTTTTTTTTTAAAGATTGTATTTATTTATGTGACACAGAGAGAGATCACAAGCAGGCAGAGAGGCAGGCAGAAAGAGAGAGAGAGATGCAGGCTCCCGGCTGAGCAGAGAGACTGATGCGAGACTTGATCCCAGGACCTGAGATCATGACCCGAGCCAAAGGCAGAGGCTTAACCCACTGAGCCACCCCGGTGCCCCTGGTTGCCTTTTTAAGCATTCCTTGTCTCACATGAAGTGATTACAAATTTGCAGATGTGCATTAAAATGATGTATTCCAAAATGTTAACAGAGGAATTAAAAAACTTATTAAGTAAAATATTATCATTTTTGTTGATTTGAAGCCTATTTGACAAGGGACATAGCATTCTGGTGCATATATGTAAACATGAATAATTATTTTTTTTAAAATCTTTATTTATTTATTTGACAGAGATCACAAGTAGGCAGAGACAGGCAGAAAGAGGGAGGGGGAAAAAGGTTCCCCGCTGAGCAGAGAACCTGATGTGGGGCTTGATCCCAGGACCCTGAGATCATGACCTGAGCTAAAGACAGAGGCTTAATCCGCTGAGCCACCCAGGTGCCCCTAAACATGAATAATTCTTTTTTTTTAAGATTTTATTTATTCCTTTGACAGAGACAGATCAGAAGTAGGCAGAGAGGAAGGCAGAGAGTGGAGGAAGCAGGCTCCCTGCCAAGCAGAGAGCCCGATGCGAGACTCGATCCCAGGACCCTGAGATCATGACCCGAGCCAAAGGCAGAGGCTTAACCCGCTGAGCCACCCAGGTGCCCCTAAACATGAATAATTCTTAAAGGTTCCTCTACTCACTTATATAGAAGCCCTTTTCCAAACAGAAGATTAAATCTCTCTTGGCTACTCTTACCAGCTTATTCTGAATTATTTTCCATCCAGAAGCATGAACCTGAAAACCACAGTTTTTACAAGGTGTTTGGTTTTCCAGCAAGAGAATCACATAATTTGTGGTGATTCAGTGTGGTGTGTTGCTAAAAGCATTTCCAATGCTGTGGTTACAAGAGGGTAGTGCAGAGAGGTAAGGAAACAGGAGAAAAGGATAGGGCTCTCTAATGAGCACTTTATTCCAGAATTTTCCTCCAGCCTTGGGAGCTCACCACTCACAAGTGTGTGCTGGTGCCTTGATCTCATGGGCCACAGTGCTCAGCATCTTCCAGCTGCTTTTTTAGTGAATACATATGTAACAATTGATTCCTTGCCCCGGACTTTGAGAGAAAAATCTGTTCAGAGGGATGGACACTCTGAACTAACACCAGAAAACACTCTCTGTAGTCTTCTTGTTAAATGAAAAAATATGGTTAAAAAACACTTTTGACCGTCTACTACGTACAGCAAAATGTAAATCTTAATTGAAATATGTCCTCTCAGCTGTGCTTAAGCAACTGAGTCCTGAGCTTTTCAGGTTTTCAGTCTGAAAGAGTACACTTCTGGTGCTCTGAAAGGGAAGAGAAAGGACACGGTGTTCTCCATATAAAAAATTTATCAAGCAATTATCTCCTAACACCTTCCTATCCAAATTACCTGATATGCTCTTCCTACTCCTTTATTCCACATTACTGCCTTTTCCAGGATTCTGTCTCACATCACAACATGTCTTCTGTTATTTTCTTCTTGCAAGCAAATTTTGTTTTCTCCATCTAAAAAAATCAACAATCATTGGGTATTTCAATTCCCATTTTCCACAAATGCATTGATTCTTCTTATCTATTACTCTTTTCTCATACTCAGTGTCTTTGTCTTTATGGGGTTTGTACTTTGCCTTTCCCCATCCTTTACTGCCATTATATAATCAAATCTAATAACTTCTTAGAGAAAGTTAAAAATTCCTGCATAGCCACACGTGAACACAAAGTCACTGATTTTTAGCAAACCTATAAGATAGTCAGACATCCATTCAATTTCTTTTTTTTAAGATTTTATTTATTTATTTGACAGAGAGAGATGACAAGCAGCCAGAGAGGCAGGCAGAGAGAGAGGAGGAAGGAAGCAGGCTCCCTGCTGAGCAGAGAGCCCAATTTGGGGCTCGGTCCCAGGACCCTGGGATCATGACCTGAGCCGAAGACAGTGGCTTAACCCACTGAGCCACCCAGGCGTCCCTCCATTCAATTTCTTAACTGAATCTCAAATGCATCCTGAGTTCTAACCTAAACCTAAGTTCTACTTCTTACACGTTGTTATATGACCAAATTCTTTCAGTTCAGTATTTTGTAACATTTAAATATTAATCAATTGATGCTTTGTCTGTGTATTTCTATGAAAATAATTTGAATACTGTATATTTATTGTTATATTTATAGATTTATAATCAAAGTTTCATCAGTTGAAGTTTTTAGAAATTTCAGATATAATGATTAACCTAAAATGATACTGCCTCAAATCCCTCTGATATCAAGGCCCAACACCTGATTATAGCCAAAACTGTGGTGGATAGTTCCATGGGAAATTGCAGTTACTTAACACTGATAGCATCTCATGTTCTCTCTCTCATTTTAGAATGTCTCCAACACAACCAAAAGTGTAGGAGAGTTAATGTCCTCTGAGGACAGCTCTCAGTGAAGTGGAAATAAGAGCCATAGATAAAATTGTCAGTTTTCTGGTCTTCATGAGGACAACTTAAAGAAGTTTCTCAGGACCTTTCAGTAAAAGCAAGCCTTCATTTTCTATCCACAACAATTATATCAACAATGTACCTCTTTGACAAAGTTGCTTCTTCACTGTCTCACTTTCCCATTCTTTTTTCTACCTTGGATAATCTCCCAGATAAACTAACAGTACTCAAATCCTTTGTCCTACTCTTTGCTCTCAGGATAAAGGGAGCCAAAAGACTTAGATTAATATCTAGTTCTGAATGGGATCTTAGAGCTATTTCTGTGCAGATTTTCATAAACATAGGGACCTTTGAATTATCAGGCTATAAATAAGTTCTAAATGGAGGGGGAAAAGCAAAAAGTAGAAATTTTTATGTTTGATTTTTAATCATGATTAATTGACTTTATTGATTATTAAAAATACTAACACTATAAAAGTGTGAATCTTTGTAAAACAATGTCATAATGTAAGAAATAGGTTGCATAGTCCTTTTGAGAATATTAAACCAAGTGTTCAGGTGCCATCTAAGTTCTTGTTTAATCCAGAACTTTGGTGTGCATTATCTTGAGGAATAGGATTTTGAAGTCCGGACAAATTAACAGAAAACTGATCCAAATGTGTGTGTTTATATTTCTGCTTTTGTTGTAAAAATCAAAGTTTGATTGCTGGTATAAAATGGTAAAACTAATAATGTTCATGGACTCTATTATAAATTTTCTAATCATTAAACTGGAGTGTGAACATAACTTGCCCACCAGACATCTAAACCCTCATCAGCCTCATCCTGCTTGGGGCATCTCCACCCTCGATGGCATGGTCAGGTCCTCTTTACACACAGACACACAGACACCCAGAGGCACACACACACACACACACACACACACACACACACACATACAGAGATGGGGAGGAGACCTAGGGCTACACCGGTTGATCAGAAGGTGTGGGACTCTCTGACTCTGAGTCCCCTGGTGTCACCTTTTTATTTTAGTAGCCAAAGGGCCTGAGGCGTTGGGGAAACCTGATATGACCGGCCAGGGAGGGGACGTGTCTGGCGGCCGAGCTCTCTTCTCCCTACATCCTCTCGGCTTCAGTACAGCAGAAGAACATGTCGCTTCCTTTAGGATGTGCCTAGAAATGAGCTGGGCAGGGGGGTTTTCTCTGTAATGGGTTGCCTGGTTACGTGGGTTCCAATTCCGTTGGGCTCTGTCGTCAGGGAAGTGAGGTCACCACTGCCTGGGGGCTCCTTACCGAACTTCCTGCTGTACCTGAGCTCCCTGAGCCGCCGTTCCCCAAACTTCTCAATGCTCACCCTCCACTCAATGCAGTGCCAATCCAATGGCCCCCATACAGCCTCCCCCCAGCCCCTGGCAGGCCTGGGTGCAGCTGTTGTCCCCGCTGGAGGCAACAGAGCTGGGTTTAGACTAGTTTAGTGTTAGGGTTAGAGTTAAGAAAGACTTAGGATCAGGGTTAGGGTTAGACGAGCTTGGGGTCAGGGTTAGCGTAAGGCTTAGGGTATGGGTCAGGGTAAGGGTTAGGTTCATGGTTAGGTTTAGGGTCAGGCTCACAGTAGGGTCACGGTTAGGGTTACGGTCAGAGTCAGGGTCAGTGTCAGTGTTAGTGACGATTTGGTTTAGGGTCAGGTTCAGGGTCATGGTCAGATTTAGGGTCATGGTCACGTTTAGGTTTGGGGGCAAGGTTCATGTCAGGGTCAGGATTTGGTTTGGGACAGGTTTAGTGTCAGGGTTAGGGTCAGGGTCTGGGTTAGGTTCATGGTTATGGTAAGGTCAGCTTTATGTTTAGGTTCTGTTTTATGAGTAGGTTCAGGATCAGGGTGAGCTTTAGGCTTAAGATTCTGTTTAGGATCACGGATTGGGTCACAGTTAGGTTTACATTCAGGGTTAGGGTCAGTGTTAAGGTCAAGGCCAGGGTCAGGTTTAAGGTTAAGGTCAGACATTGGCAAACTTCAGAGTTAGGTTTATGATCAGCGTCAGGATTATTGTTAATGTGGGGTTAGGGTTAGGGTTAGAGGTAGGTGGAGGGTTAGACCGGGTTAGGGTCAGTATCAGGGTTAATGTTAGGGGTCAGTTTTAGGGTTAGGTTCAGCGTTAGGTTTCGGGTCAGGGCCCGTGTTAGTGTCATGGTCAGGGTTACGTTTAGGGTTAGAGTTAGGGTCAGGCTCACAGTCAGGGTCACTGTTAGTGTTAGGGTCGTGGTCAGGGTCACTGTTAGGGTCAGGGTTAGGTTTATGGACTTTGCCTGGGTCAGGGTCTGGGTGAAGTGTAGCGCCAGTGTCAGCTTTACGATCAGGATCAGGTTTGGTTTAAAGTCCTCATTCGGGTCAGCGACAGGGTTATGTAGTGGTCAGTGTTCGGGTCATGGTTAGGTTTAGGGTCAGGGCCAGGTTCAGGTTTAGGGTCAGGGTCTGGTCTAGGCAAAGATCATGGTTAGGGTTATGAGCATAATCAGGTATAGGTTCAGGGTTATTGTTAAAGTTTAGGGTTAGTGTTGGTGTTAGCGTTTGGTTGACGGTTAGGGTTAGAACTTGTTAGGATCAGGGTCCGTGGTAGGGTTAGGGGTTACTCTGAGGGTTAGGTCAGCGATAGGATTCGGGGGAGGGCCCGTGTTAGTGTCAGGTTCAGGGTTACATTTAGGGTTAGAGTTAGGGTAAGGCTCACAGTCCGGGTCAGGTTTAGTGTTCGGGTCAGTGTCGGCGTCACTGTTAGGGTCAGGGTTAGGTTTATGGTCATGGTCTAGGTCAGGGTCAGGGTGATGTTTAGCGCCACTGTCCGTTTTAGGGTCAGGTTCAGGTATTGGTTTAAAATTCCGCATTCGGGTCAGGGACAAGGTTATGTAGTATTCAGTGTTAGGGTCATGGTTAGGATTAGGGTCAGGGTCAGGGTCAGGTGAAGGTCATGGACAGGGGCAGGTTTAGCGTCAGGCTTTGGTTTAGGGTCAATGTTCGGTTCAGTGTCACAGTTAAGTTTTGGCGGTAGTGTTTGGGGGATTGGGGTTAGGGTTAGAGTTAGAAGTAGGGTTATGGTTAGCTTTAGGGTTAGTCAGCGTAAGGTCAGGGTTAGGGTTTTGTTTGGCATAGGGGTTAGTTTTTAGGGTCAGGGTCAGCGTTAGGTTTAGGTTCAGGGTCCTTATTAGGGTCATGGTTAGAGTTACCTTTAGGTTTAGGGTTAGGGTCAAGCTCACAGTCTCGGTCCGTGTTAGGGTTAGGGTCAGGGTTAGGTCAGCATCAGGGTTAGGATTAGGGTCAGGGTCAGGGTCATGGTTAGGTATGAGTCTTGGTTACAGTAATATCAACGTTAGGTTTAGATTCAGGGTACACATCAGGGTCAGTGCCAGGCTTAGTTTTAGGTTTAGGGTTCAGGTCGGGATCACAGACAGGGTCAGTGTCAGGGTCAGGGTTTTTGGGTTAGGGTTTGGGGGCAGGCTCACAGTCAGTGTCAGGGTCAGGGTTAGAGGTTACTGTTAGGGTGAGCCCCGCTCCTGGGTCATGGACCCATCCGTTCAGGGTCTCAGGATAAACCCTGGGCAGAAGGGTGTAGACCCTCCACCCGATCCCACTTAACCAGCCTTAAACTGGGGTGTGAACATAACTTGCCCACCAGACATCTAAACCCTCATCAGCCTCATCCTGCTTGGGGCATCTCCACCCTCGATGGCATGGTCAGGTCCTCTTTACACACAGACACACAGACACCCAGAGGCACACACACACACACACATACACACATACAGAGATGGGGAGGAGACCTAGGGCTACACCGGTTGATCAGAAGGTGTGGGACTCTCTGACTCTGAGTCCCCTGGTGTCACCTTTTGATTTTAGTAGCCAAAGGGCCTGAGGCGTTGGGGAAACCTGATATGACCGGCCAGGGAGGGGACGTGTCTGGCGGCCGAGCTCTCTTCTCCCTACATCCTCTCGGCTTCAGTACAGCAGAAGAACATGTCGCTTCCTTTAGGATGTGCCTAGAAATGAGCTGGGCAGGGGGGTTTTCTCTGTAATGGGTTGCCTGGTTACGTGGGTTCCAATTCCGTTGGGCTCTGTCGTCAGGGAAGTGAGGTCACCACTGCCTGGGGGCTCCTTACCGAACTTCCTGCTGTACCTGAGCTCCCTGAGCCGCCGTTCCCCAAACTTCTCAATGCTCACCCTCCACTCAATGCAGTGCCAATCCAATGGCCCCCATACAGCCTCCCCCCAGCCCCTGGCAGGCCTGGGTGCAGCTGTTGTCCCCGCTGGAGGCAACAGAGCTGGGTTTAGACTAGTTTAGTGTTAGGGTTAGAGTTAAGAAAGACTTAGGATCAGGGTTAGGGTTAGACGAGCTTGGGGTCAGGGTTAGCGTAAGGCTTAGGGTATGGGTCAGGGTAAGGGTTAGGTTCATGGTTAGGTTTTAGGGTCAGGCTCACAGTAGGGTCACGGTTAGGGTTACGGTCAGAGTCAGGGTCAGTGTCAGTGTTAGTGACGATTTGGTTTAGGGTCAGGTTCAGGGTCATGGTCAGATTTAGGGTCATGGTCACGTTTAGGTTTGGGGGCAAGGTTCATGTCAGGGTCAGGATTTGGTTTGGGACAGGTTTAGTGTCAGGGTTAGGGTCAGGGTCTGGGTTAGGTTCATGGTTATGGTAAGGTCAGCTTTATGTTTAGGTTCTGTTTTATGAGTAGGTTCAGGATCAGGGTGAGCTTTAGGCTTAAGATTCTGTTTAGGATCACGGATTGGGTCACAGTTAGGTTTACATTCAGGGTTAGGGTCAGTGTTAAGGTCAAGGCCAGGGTCAGGTTTAAGGTTAAGGTCAGACATTGGCAAACTTCAGAGTTAGGTTTATGATCAGCGTCAGGATTATTGTTAATGTGGGGTTAGGGTTAGGGTTAGAGGTAGGTGGAGGGTTAGACCGGGTTAGGGTCAGTATCAGGGTTAATGTTAGGGGTCAGTTTTAGGGTTAGGTTCAGCGTTAGGTTTCGGGTCAGGGCCCGTGTTAGTGTCATGGTCAGGGTTACGTTTAGGGTTAGAGTTAGGGTCAGGCTCACAGTCAGGGTCACTGTTAGTGTTAGGGTCGTGGTCAGGGTCACTGTTAGGGTCAGGGTTAGGTTTATGGTCTTTGCCTGGGTCAGGGTCAGGGTGAAGTGTAGCGCCAGTGTCAGCTTTATGATCAGGATCAGGTTTGGTTTAAAGTCCTCATTCGGGTCAGCGACAGGGTTATGTAGTGGTCAGTGTTCGGGTCATGGTTAGGTTTAGGGTCAGGGCCAGGTTCAGGTTTAGGGTCAGGGTCTGGACTAGGCAAACATCATGGTTAGGGTTATGAGCATAATCAGGTATAGGTTCAGGGTTATTGTTAAAGTTTAGGGTTAGTGTTGGTGTTAGCGTTTGGTTGACGGTTAGGGTTAGAACTTGTTAGGATCAGGGTCCGTGGTAGGGTTAGGGGTTACTCTGAGGGTTAGGTCAGCGATAGGATTCGGGGGAGGGCCCGTGTTAGTGTCAGGTTCAGGGTTACATTTAGGGTTAGAGTTAGGGTAAGGCTCACAGTCCGGGTCAGGTTTAGTGTTCGGGTCAGTGTCGGCGTCACTGTTAGGGTCAGGGTTAGGTTTATGGTCATGGTCTAGGTCAGGGTCAGGGTGATGTTTAGCGCCACTGTCCGTTTTAGGGTCAGGTTCAGGTATTGGTTTAAAGTCCGCATTCGGGTCAGGGACAAGGTTATGTAGTATTCAGTGTTAGGGTCATGGTTAGGATTAGGGTCAGGGTCAGGGTCTGGTGAAGGTCATGGACAGGGTCAGGTTTAGCGTCAGGCTTTGGTTTAGGGTCAATGTTCGGTTCAGTGTCACAGTTAGGTTCTGGCGGTAGTGTTTTGGGATGGGGGTTAGGGTTAGAGTTAGAAGTAGGGTTATGGTTAGGTTTAGGGTTAGTCAGCGTAATGTCAGGGTTAGGGTTTTGTTTAGCGAAGGGGTTAGTGTTAGGGTCAGGGTCAGCGTTTGGTTTAGGTTCAGGGTCCTTTTTAGGGTCATGGTTAGGGTTACCTTTAGGTTTAGGGTTAGGGTCAGGCTCACAGTCACGGTCAGGGTTAGAGTTAGGGTCAGGGTTAGGTCAGCATCAGGGCGAGGATTAGGGTCATGGTCAGGGTCATGGTTAGGTATGAGTCTTGGTTTCAGTAATATCAATGTTAGGTTTAGGTTCAGGGTACCCATCAGGGTCAGTGCCAGGCTTAGGTTTAGGTTTAGGGTTCAGGTCAGGATCACAGACAGGGTCAGAGTCAGGGTTTGCGTTAGGGTTTGGGGCAGGCTCACAGTCAGTGTCAGGGTCAGGGTTAAATGTTACTGTTAGGGTGAGCCCCGCTCCTGGGTCATGGACCCATCCGATCAGGGTCTCTGGATAAACCCTGTGCAGAAGGGTGTAGACCCTCCACCCGATCCCACTTAACCAGCCTTAAACTGGGGTGTGAACATGACTTGCCCACCATACATCTAAACCCTCATCAGCCTCATCCTGCTTGGGGCATCTCCAACCACAATGGCATGGCCAGGTCCTCTTTACACACAGACACCGAGACACCCAGAGGCAAACACACACACACACACACACACACACACACACACACACACAGATGGGGAGGAGACCTATGGCTACACCAGTGGATCAGAAGGTGTGGGACTCTCTGACTCTGAGCCCCCTGGTGTCACCTTTTGTTTTGATTAGCCAAAGGGCCTGAGGCATTGGGGAAAGCTGATATGACCTGCCAGGGAGTTGGCCTGTCTGGAGGGCGAGCTCTCTTCTCCCTGCATCCTATCGGCTTCAGTACAGCAGAAAGAACATGTCGCTTTCTTTAGCATGTACCTAGAAATGAGCTGGACATGGGGGTTTTTTCTGTAATGGGGTGCCTGGATACGTGGGTTCCAATTCTGTTGGGCTCTGTCATCAGGGAAGTGAGGTCACCACTGCCTGGGGGCTCCTTACCAAACTTCCTACTGCACCAGAGCTCCCTGAGCCGGTCCCCAAGCTGCTGCTCAAGGCTCACACTCCACTCCATGCAGTGCCCATCCAGTGACCCCCAGACAGCCTCCCCCCAGCCCCTGGGAGGCCTGGGTGCAGCTTTTGTCCCAGCTGGAAGGAACAGAGCTGGGTTTAGACCAAGTTAGTGTTAGGGTTAGTGTTAAGAAAGACTTATGGTCAGGGTTAGGGTTAGACTTCATTGGGGCCACGGTTAGCGTAAGGCTTAGGGTAGGGGTCAGGGTTAGGGTTAGGTTCATGGTTAGGTTTAGGGTTAGGCTCACAGTAGGGTCACGGTTAGCGTTACGGTCAGCATCAGGGTCAGGGTCTCTGTTAGAGTGACGGTTAGGTTTAGGGTCAGGTTCAGGGTCATGGTCTGATTTAGGGTCAGGTTCAAGCTTTGGTTTGGGGGCAAGGTTCATGTCAGGGTCAGGGTTAGGTTTGGGACAGGTTTAGTGTCAGGGTTAGGGTCAGGGTCAGTGTTAGGTTCATTGTTATGGTAAAGTCAGCTTTATGTTTAGGTTCTGCTTCATGAGTAGGTTCAGGATCAGGGTTAGCTTTACGGTTATGATTCTGTTCAGGATCAAGAACTGGGTCAGAGTTAGGTTTAAAGTCAGGGTTATGGTCAGTGTTAATGTCAAGGCCAGGATCAGGTTTAAGATTAAGTTCTGACATAGGCAAAGTTCAGATTTTGAGGTATAATCAGGGTCAGGGATAAGATCAGGACTATTGTTATAGTGGGGTTAGGGTTAGGGTTAGAGGTAGGTTGAGGGTTAGGGTTCGAACATGTTAGGGTCAGTGTCTGGGACAATATTAGGGGTTAGTTTTAGGGGTAGGTTCAGCATTAGGTTTTGGGTCAGGGACCGTGTTAGTGTCAGGGTCAGGGTTACGTTTAGGGTTAGAGTTAGGTCAGCCTCACATTCAGTGTCAGGGTTAGTGTTAGGGTCAGGGTCACTGTTAGGCTCAGGGTTAGGTTTGTGGTCTTTGCATGGGTCATGGTCACGGTGAAGTCTGGGCCAGTGTCAGGTTTATGGTAAGGATCAGGTTTTGGTTTAAAGTCCACATTCGCGACAGGGACAGGGTTATGTAGTGGTCAGTGTTAGGGTCATGGTTAGGTTTATGGTCAGGGCCAGGGTCAGGTTTAGGGTCAGGGTCTGGTATAGGCAAAGTTCAGGGTTACGGTTATGATCATAGTCAGGTATAGGTCAGGGTTATTGTTTAAGTTTAGGGTTTGTGTTAGGCTTAGCGTTTGGTTGACGGTTAGGGTTAGAATTTGTTTGGGTCAGTGTCCGTGGTAGGGTTAGGGGTTAGTGTTAGGGTTAGGTTGAGCGATAGGATTCGGGGTAGGGCCCGAGTTAGTGTCAGGGTCAGGGTTACATTTAAGTTTAGAGTTAGGGTCAGGCTCATAGTCAGGGTCCGGTTTAGTGTTCAGGTCGGGGTCAGGGTCACTGTTATGGTCAGGATTATGTTGATGATCATGGTCTGGGTCAGGGTCAGGGTGAAGTTTAACACCTGTGTCAGGTTTAGGGTCAGGTTCGGGTATTTGTTTAAAGTCCACAGTCACGGTCAGGGTTAGGTTAGGGTCAGGGTTAGGTCAGCGTCAGGGCTAGGATTAGGGTTAGGGTCATGGTCATGGTTAGGTATGAGTCATAGTTATGGTAATCAGAGTTAGGTTAGTTTCAGGGTCCATATCAGGGCCAGTGTCAGGCTTAGGTTTAGGTTCACAGTTCAGGTCAGGATCACAGTCAGTGTCAGGGTCATGGTTGGGTCAGGGCTTGGGTTAGGGTTGGGGGCAGGCTCACAGTCAGTGTCAGGGTCAGGATTAGTGGTTACTGTTAGGGTGAGCCCCGCTCCTGGGTCAAGGACCCATCCGTTCTGGGTCTCAGGATAAACCCTGGGCAGAAGGGTGTAGACCCTCCACCCGATCCCTCTTAACCAGCCTAAACAGTGGTGTGAACCTGACTTGCCCACCAGACATCTAAACCCTCATCAGCCTCATCCTGCTTGGGGCATCTCCACCCACAATGGCATGGTCAGGTCCTCTTTACACACAGACACACAGACACCCAGAGGCACACACACACACAAACACACACACACAGACACATGGGGAGGAGACCTAGGGCTACACCGGGGGATCAGAAGGTGTGGGATTCTCTGACTCTGAGTCCCCTGGTGTCACCTTTTGATTTTAGTAGCCAAAGGGCCTGACGCATTGGGGAAACCTGATATGACCGGCCATGGAGGGGACGTGTCTGGCGGGGGAGCTCTCTTCTCCCTGCATCCTCTCGGCTTCAGTACAGCAGAAGAACATGTCGCTTCCTTTAGGATGTGCCTAGAAATGAGCTGGGCATGGGGGTTTTCTCTGTAATGGGGTGCCTGGATACGTGGGTTCCAATTCCGTTGGGCTCTGTAGTCAGGGAAGTGAGGTCACCACTGCCTGGGGGCCTCTTATGAACTTCCTGCTGCACCAGAGCTCCCTGAGCCACCGTACCCCAAGCTGCTCAAGACTCACACTCCACTCCATGCAGTGCCCATCCAGTGACCCCCATACAGCCTCCCCCAACGCCTGGGAGGCCTGGGTGCAGCTTTTGTCCCAGCTGGAAGGAACAGAGCTGGGTTTAGACCAGGTTAGTGTTAGGGTTAGGGTTAAGAAAGACTTAGGGTCAGGGTTAGGGTTAGACGTCATTGGGGCCAGGGTTGGCGTAAGGCTTAGGGAAGGGTTCAGGGTTAGGGTTAGGTTCATGGTTAGGTTTAGGGTCAGGCTCACAGTAGCGTCGGGGTTAGGGTTACGGTCAGAATCAGGGTCAGGGTCATTGTTAGGTTGACGTTAAGGTTTAGGGTCAGGTTCAGCGTCATGGTCAGATTTAGATTCAGGTTCAAGTTTAGGTTTGGGGGCAAGGTTCATGTCAGGGTCAGGGTTAGGTTTGGAACTGGTTTAGTGTCAGGGTTAGGGTCAGGGTCTGGGTTAGGTTCATGGTTATGGTAAGGTCAGCTTTATGTTTAGGTACTGTTTTATGCGTAGGTTCAGGGTCAGGGTTAGCTTTAGGGTTACGATTCTATTCAGAATCCCGGATTGGGTCAGAGTTAGGTTTACAGTCAGGGTCAGGGTCAGTTTTAAGGTCAAGGCCAGGGTCAGGTTTAAGGTTAAGCTTTGACATAGGCAAAGTTCAGAGTTAGGGTTATGATCAGGGTCAGGGAGAGGGTCAGGATTATTGTTAAAGTGGGGTTAGGGTTAGGGTTAGAGGTAGGTGTATGGTTAGTGTTAGACAGGGTTAGGTTCTGTGTCAGGGATAATGTTAGGGGTTAGTTTTAGGGTTAGGTTCAGCGTTAGGTTTGGGTTCAGGGCCCGTGTTAGTTTCAGGGTCAGGGTTACGTTTAGGGTTAGAGTTAGGGTCAGGCTCACATTCAGTGTCAGGGTTAGTGTTAGGGTCAGTGTTAGGTTTCTGGTCTTGCCTGGGTCAGGGTCAGGGTGAAGTCTAGGGCCAGTGTCAGGTTTAGTTACAGGATCAGGTATTGGTTTAAAGTCCACATTCGGTTCAGCGCCTGGGTTATGTAGTGGTCATTGTTAGGGTCATGGTTAGGTTTAGGGTCAGGTACAGGGTCAGGTCTAGCGTCAGGGTCTGGTATAGTCAAAGTTCAGGGTTAGGGTTATGAGCATAATCAGGTATAGGTTCAGGGTTATTGTTAAAGTTTAGGGTTAGTGTTAGGGTTAGAGTTAGGTTGAGGATTAGGGTTAGACCTGGTTAGGGTCAGGGTCCGTGGTAGATTTAGGGTATAGTGTTAGGGTTAGGTTCAGTGATAGGATTCGGCGGAGGGCCCGTGTTAGTGTCAGGGTCAGGGTTACATTTAGGGGTAGAGTTAGGGTCAGCCTCACACTCAGTGTCAGGGTTAGTGTTAGGTTCTGAGTCAGGGTCACTGTTAGGGTCAGGGTTAGGTTTATGGTCATGGCCTGGTTCAGGGTCAGGGTGAAGATTAGGGCCACTGTCAGGGTTATTTTCAGGATCAGGTATTGGTCTAAAGTCCACATTCGTGTCAGGGACAAGGTTATGTAGTGGTCAGTGTTAGGGTCATGGTTAGGTTTAGGCTCAGGGCCAGGGTCAGGTTAGGGTCAGGGTCTGGTATAGGCAAAGTTCAGGGTTATGGTTATGTTCATAGTCAGGTGTAGGGTCATGGTTATTGTTAAAGTTTAGGGTTAGTGTTAGGGTTAGAGTTAGTTTGAGGATTAGGGTTAGACCTGGTTAGGGTCAGGGTCTGAGGTAGGGTTAGGGGTTAGTGTAAGGGTTAGGTTCAGGGACAGGATTCGGGAGAGGGCCCGTGTTATTGTTAGGGTGTGGGTTACATTTAGGGTTACAGTAAGGGTCAGGCTCACAGTTGGTTCTGGTTTAGTGTTCAGGTCTGGGTTGGGGTCACTGTTAGGGTCAGGGTTAGGTTGATGGTCATGGTCTGGGTCTGGGTCAGGGTGAAGTTTAGGGCCAGTGTCAAGTTTAGCGTCAGGATCAGGTATAGGTTTAAAGTCAACATTCGAGTCAGGGACAGGGTTATGTAGTGGTCAGTGTTAGTGTCATGGTTAGGATTAGGGTCAGGGTCAGGGTCAGGTGAAGGTCAGGGCCTGGGTCAGGTTTAGGTTCAGGCTTTGCTTTATGTTCGGTTCAGGTTCACAGTTAGGTTTATGGGAAAAGTTTGGGATGGGGTTAGGGTTAGAGTTAGAAGTAGTGTTATCGTGAGGGTTAGGGTTAGACAGCATAAGGTCAGGGTGAGGCTTTGGTTTATGGAAGGGGTTAGTGTTAGGTTTAGGGTCAGCGTTCAGTTTAAGTTCAGGGTCCGTATTATGGTCAGGGTTAGGGTTACCTTTAGGGTTAGGATTAGGGTCAGGCACACAGTCACAGTCAGGGTTAGGTTTAGGGTCAGTGTAGGGTCAGAATCAGGGTTAGGATTAGGGTCAGGGTCAGGGTCACAGTTAGGGATGAGTCATAGCTAGGTTATCTCAGAGTTAGGATTAAGTCCAGGGTCCAGATCAGGGTCAGTGTCAGGCTTAGCTTTAGGTTTAGGGTTCAGGTCGGGATCATGGTCATGGTTAGGGTCAGGTTCAGGGTCAGGGCTCGGGTTAGGGTTGGGGGCAGGCTCACAGTCAGTGTCAGGGTCAGGGTTAGTGGTTACTGTTAGGGTTAGCCCCGCTCCTGGGTCATGGACCCATTCCTTCGGGGTCTCAGTATAAACCCTGGACAGAAGGGTGTAGACCCCCTCCACCCGATCCCACTTAACCAGCCTTAAACTGTGGTGTGAACATGACTTGCCCATCAGACATCTAACCCCCCATTAGCTTTATCATGCTTGGGGCATCTCCACCCACGATGGCATGGCCAGGTCCTCATTACACACAGACACAGAAACACAGAGGCGCACACAAACACACACACACAAACACAGTGAGATGGGGAGGAGACCTAGGGCTATACCCGTGGATCAGAAGGTGTGGGACACTCTGACTCTGAGCCCCCTGGTGTCACCTTTTGATTTTATTAGGCAAAGGGCCAGAGGAGTTGGGGAACCCTGATATGACATGCCAGGGAGGGGACGTGTCTGGCGGGCGAGCTCTCTTCTCCCTACATCCTCTCGGCTTCAGTACAGCAGAAGAACATGTTGCTTCCTTTAGGATGTGCCTAGAAATGAGCTGGGCAGGGGGGTTTTCTCTGTAATGGGGTGCCTGGATCCGTGGGTTCCAATTCCGTTGGGCTCTGTCGTCAGGGAAGTGAGGTCACCACTGCCCGGGGGCTCCTTACCGAACATCCTGCTGTACCAGAGCTCCCTGAGCCGCCGGTCCCCAAGCTGCTCAGGCTCACACTCCACTCAGGCAGTGCCCATCCAGTGACCCACATAGAGCCTCCCCCCAGCCCCTGGGAGGCCTGGGTGCAGCTGTTGTCCCCGCTGGAGGCAACAGAGCTGGATTTAGACCTGGTTAGTGTTAGGGTTAGTGTTAGACGTCGTTGGGGTCAGGGTTAGCGTAAGGCTTACGGTAGGGATCAGGGTTATGGTTAGGTTCATGGTTAGGGTTAGGGTCAGGCTCACAGCAGGGTCAGGGTTAGCGTTACTGTCAGAGTCAGGGTCAGGGTCAGTGTTAGGGTGATGGTTAGGTTTAGGGTCAGGTTCAGGGTGATGGTTAGATTTAGGGTGAGGTTCTGGTTTTGGTTTTTTTGGGGCAAGGTTCATGTCAGGGTCAGGGTTAGGTTTGGGACAGGTTTAGTGTCAGGGTTAGGTTCAGGGTCAGGGTTAGGTTCATGGTTATGGTAAGGTCAGCTTTATGTTTAGGTTCTTTTTATGAGTAGGTTCAGGATCGGGGTTAGCTTTAGGGTTACAATTCTGATTAAGATTAAGGATTGGGTCAGAGGTTTACACTCAGGGTTAGGGTCAGTGTTAAGGTCAAGGCCAGGGTCAGGTTTAAGTTAAGGTCTGACATAGGCAAACTTCAGAGTTAGGGTTATGATCAGGGTCAGGATTATTGTTAAAGTGGGGTTAGGGTTAGGGTTAGAGGTAGGTTGAGAGTTAGTGTTAGACCAGGTGAAGGTCAGTGTCAGCGATTATGTTAGGGGTTAGTTTTAGGGTTAGGTTCAGCATTAGGTTTCAGGTCAGTGCACGTGTTAGTGTCAGGTTCAGGGTTACGTTTAGGGTTAGAGTTAGGGTCAGGCTCACATTCAGTATCAGGGTTATTGTTAGGGTCGTGGTCTGGGTCACTGTTAGGGTCAGGGTTACGATTATGGTCTTCGCCTGGGACAGGGTCAAGGTGAATCTAGGACCAGTGTCAGGTTTACCATCAGGATCAGGTATTGGTTTAAAGTCCACATTCGGGTCAGTGACAGGGTTATGTAGTGGTCAGTGTTAGGGTCATGGTTAGGTTTAGGCTCAGGGCCAGGTTCAGGTATATGGTCAGGGTCTGGTATAGGCAAAGTTCATGGTTAGGCTTATGATCATAGTCAGGTATAGGGTCAGGGTTATTGTTAAAGTTTAGGGTTAGTGTTAGGGTTAGCGTTTGGTTGACGGTTAGGGTTAGAACTTGTTAGGATCAGGGTCTGTTGTAGGGTTAGGGGTTACTCTTAATGTTAGGTTCAGCGATAGGATTCGGGGGATGGCCCATGTTAGTGTCAGGGTCAGGGTTACATTTAGGGTTAGAGTTAGGGTCAGGCTCACATTCAGGGTCAGGTTTGTTGTTCAGGTCCGGGTCGGAGTCACTGTTAGGGTCAGGGTTAGGTTTATGGTCATGGTCTGGGTCAGGTCAGGGTGAAGTTTAGCGCCAGTGTCAGGTTTAGGGTCAGGTTCAGGTATTGGTTTAAAGTCCACATTCGGGTCAGGGACAGGATTGTGTAGTGGTCAGTGTTAGGGTCATGGTTAGGATTAGGGTCAGGGTCAGGTCAGGTGAAGTTCAGGGCCAGGTTCAGGTTTAGGGTCAGGCTTTGGTTTAGGGTCAATGTTCGGTTCAGTGTCACAGTTAGGTTTTGGCGGTAGTGTTTGGGATTGGGGTTAGGGTTAGAGTTAGAAGTAGGGTTATGGTTAGGTTTAGGTTAGTCAGCGTAAGGTCAGGGTTAGGGTTTGGCCTAGGGTAGGGGTTAGTGTTAGGGTCAGGGTCAGCGTTAGGTTTAGGTTCAGGGTCTGTATTAGGGTCATGGTTAGAGTTACCTTTAGGTTTAGGGTTAGGGTCAGGTTCACAGTCACGTCAGGGTTAGGGTTAGGGTCAGGTTTAGGTCAGCATCAGGGTGACGATTAGGGTCAGGGTCATGGTCAGGGTTAGGTATGAGTCTAGGTTACGGTAATTTCAATGTTAGGTTTAGCTTCAGGGTCCACATCAGGGTCAGTGCCAGGCTTAGGCTTAGGTTTAGGGTTCAGGTCAGGATCACAGACAGAGTCTGGGTCAGGGTTTGGGTTAGGGTTTGGGGCAGGCTCACAGTCAGTGTCAGGGTCAGGGTTAGTGGTTACTGTTAGGGTGAGCCCCGCTCCTGGGTCATGGACCCATCCGTTCAGGGTCTCAGGATAAACCCTGGGCAGAAGGGTGTAGACCCTCCACCCGATCCCACTTAACCAGCCTTAAACTGGGGTGTGAACATAACTTGCCCATCGAAACCCTCATCAGCCTCATCCTGTTGGGGCATCTCCACCCATGATGGTATGGCCAGGTCCTCTTTACACACAGACACACAGACACCCAGAGGCACACACACACACACACACACACACACACACACACACACAGGAATACTATGCAGCCATCAAAAATGAAATCTTGCTATTTGCAATGACCTGGATGGAACTAGAGGGTATTATGCTAAGTGAAGTAAGTCACTCAGAGAAAGGCAATTATCATATGATCTGTCTGATAGGAGGAATTTGAAAGGCAGGGTAGGGGGTCATGGGAGGTAGGGAGGGAAAAAATGAAACAAGATGGGATGGGGGGAGAGAAACCATAATAGACTTAATCTCACAAAACAAACCGAAGTTTGCGGTGATGGAGGGTTTATGGAGAGGGTGGCTGGGTTATGAACATTGGGGAGGTTATGTGATACGGTGAGTTCTGTGAAATGTGTAACACAGATGAATCACAGACCTGCACCTTTGGGGCAAATAATACATTATATGTTAATTTTAAAAATTTCTCCTGTGCTTCTGCAGTCTGGAGGAGGATGGGCACACATATAAACCCATATAGTGTCTAGTCCACCTGACACCAATAGGACCAATCAGAGTCTCCCTGGGATTGATATGTAAATGACAGGAAGACAAAGTTCTCTCTTATGCGAGTGACTGGCCTTGCTGGATGGGATTCAGGAGCTGGCCATGGCCATCTTCCTGGACACTTGAAGAGTCTGACCAGAGAAGAAAGCAGCCATATGGAGACTAGTAAACATGAGACATGGACAAATAGAAAACTGTTTTGCCGGTTTCCAGTCCCTGTTCTTGATTCTGAAATTTTAGTTCTGCAGCTCTTCTTTTGATTTAAAAAAAAGTTTTTTTAAATTTATCTGACAGAGATCACAAGTAGGCAGAGAGGCAAGCAGAGAGAGAGGAGGAAGCAGGCTCCCTGCAGAGCAGAGAGCCCAATGTGGGGCTCGATCCTAGGACCCTGGGATCATGACCTGAGCCGAATGCAGAGGCTTAACCCACTGAGCCACCCAGGTGCCCCATCTTCTTTTGGATTTTTATGAACTTCTGTGGTATCCATACCTACAGGATCCTGGACATTCCTTTGTTTTGTGTTTGTTTGCTTGCTTTTTTTCCTTTTGGTTCCTCCAGTTTTCTTTGGATTGCTGCCACTTGCAAGCAAAGGGTCTTGTAAAAATACCACACCAAGGAAATTCACACGTCCTTAGGAGCTATTGATTACGTTCCTGTAGGGGAAGGACACAGTGAGATGCACATTTTAGAGTGATTATCTTTGAATAAGTTTAGAGGATGAATTGGTGTGAGGAGGGGAGGGAAAGGGGCATATTCCTGAAGATGACATGACAGGTTGGAAGGCCGTTATGGTCATTCTGGCAAAGTATGGTGAGTGCCTGAAACAGAAGAGAAAAGGGGGAAAGATTAAACTTACACAAGGTGAGAAGACTAATGAGACTTTATGAAATCTGAGTTTGTGAAATCGGATATTGCTAGGCTTTTAGCACACTTACTTTGGGATCTAATCTTCAAAAATATTTAAATATCTCTGGTGGTGACAACACCATCGTCCTTCCAGTGATTAAGAACTCTGAAATCTTAATCTGGCCTGGGCTGTAGAATGTCAGCTGTGGCTTGAGCACAATGAAAAGCCATTGAAGGGTTTTACACTGGTGGGTGGAGGGTGGTCACGGGATTTCTTTTGCATTTTTAAAATGTCATTTTTGGCTGCTGTGTAAAGAATGGATAGAGAAAAGGCAAAAATAGTAACAAATCATTCTCCAATATTTATGGAACATCTACTATGTGTCAGGTACTGTTCTAAACCCTAAAGACAGAATAGTTAACAAGAAACAAAATGAATTTGATGTCCTCTTGGAGTTTTCATTTTAGTTGTTGAGTGAGAAATGAAGCAAATAAATATACATACATATCAGGGGTTGATGGGGTGTAGGAAGGAAACTAAGCTGAGTGAGTGGACATGGGGTGTGGGGTTTAGGGGAGCAGGTTGGAATTTTCTATGGTACTGTGTAAGGGAAGTCTACCTCATTTGAGGAAAGACTTGGAGGAAATTAAGGAACGAGCAGTTGTGCTGTTTGGAGAAGAGCATCCCACACAAAGCAAACAGTAAGCCCAAGGTGGGAGCACATCTGGTGTGTTTAAAGAATGACACAGCGACCAATAATGCTGGGCAAAAAATGAGCAAGACGGCAAGTGGTAGTGAAAGAGCCTGGAGCCACACCCAAGAATCAAACAGCACGCCTCCACTAGATGCAAACTGCAAGAGGTTTATTGGTTACACAGGCGCCTGCGGACGCATCAGCCTTTGTGGGCTGAGCGCGCCAGGCTAAGTTGGGGAGCAGATTATATAGGAAGGGTTGGGGTAGCGGGAAGCAAGCTTACAGAAGCAGATGCATGGTTACAGGGATCTGATTGGTTAATTAGTCAGGCGTTGGGTTTAAGGCAAGGACTCAGCCGTTTGTTCTGGCGGGCCTTGCCTCAGCACTCTGGAAATTCCCAGGTACACTCTATTCCTCATTTGTCTTTTCTTTTGACAGACCGGGTGATCACAGACAATAGACATCCTGGTATGTGTTTCCATCTGGCTATGGGGACAATCAAGCCTTCAGCAAGGGGAGAGGGGGTGCTGTGGGGACTTCAGGTTATTTAAACAAGCCTTTAGCAAGGGGAGAGGGGTCTTTCAGTAGGAGGTAGGTAAGGAAGGTAGTGGGGTCAGATCACATAAAGTATTCAAGGCCATTGTAAAAATTTGCCTTTAACTTTGTGCCAGATGAGAAGAGCTTGGATGGTTTTGAAGAGGCTTGACTTGATTTAGATTAGAAAAGGATCGGGGCGCCTGGGTGGCTCAGTGGGTTAAGCCTCTGCCTTCAGCTCAGGTCATGGTCTCGGGGTCCTGGCATCGAGCCCCGCATTGGGCTCTCTGCTCATCCCTTTCCCACTGCCTGCCTCTCTGCCTACATGGATCTCTCTCTCGATCTGTCAAATAAATAAATAAAATCTTAAAGAGAAAAGAAAAGAATCACTCAGGCTGCTGTGTGCAGAACGGACTTGTGGGGTTGTGGGGTGGGGATGCTACTTGCATTAATGTAGACTGAGATTTCTATACTGCTGGCATTTGGGGCCACATTCATTTTTGTTATGGGGAGCTGTCCTGTGCACTGACCACTAGATCGCAGGAGCGCCCTTTCCCACTCTCAAGTTGTGACAACGAAAAGTGTGTCCAGACTCTGTCAAAATCCCCTGGGGGGGAGCAGGTACACAAAACTCTCCTGGTTGAGGACCACCGATTTGGGTGAGAAGGGGTATTGGCCCAGACCAGAGCAGTAGATGCAGGGGTGGGAGAAGGGGGGAGATTCTGGGTGTATATTGAAGACAAAACATGCAGGATTTGTAAATATATTAAGTGTGGAGTGTGCAGAAAAGACAAGAGATGGGATGATTTTACAATTTTGGGGGCCCGAGGCCCTGGAACAGTGACGTTACCACTTGCTAACATGGAAAAGACGACAGGAGAAGCAAGTTTGATGGGCAACAGGTGTTTGTTTCTGGAGATGGTGGCTGAATCCACATGGGGATGCTCAACCAGCAGCTGAACATACGAGTCTGGCATTCATGGGTGAGGTCCAGGCTGGAGGCACAAATATGAGCACCGCTAGGACATAGGGTTCAAGCTCTGAGAAGAAGTGGGCTTACCTACGCAGTGAGTATGGACAGAGGTGTGTTTGGCAACATGATAAGTCAGCTTCATGATATCTGTCCCCCGGTATTTGTCCTGTGAGTATGGATGGGAGTGTGTATGGGACTTAGGACTTGCTTTTAACCAGTAGAATTTGGCAAGGTAAGAAGATGTCACTATTATGATCTCATTATATTAAGTCAGACTGTTTTACTGATTGGAGTGAGAGGCTGTCCTGGACTTGAAGAAGCAAAGAGCCAAGCTCAGAATCACCTGTGGAGAGAGTTATATGGCAGGAAACCGCAAGCAGACTCTGGGGGCTGAGGATGGTTTCCAGTTAACAGCCTGGAGAATCTCCCTGGCCCACCCCAGCATGGGCTGCCCCCCAAATCACACAGCTACAAGGAAATGAGTTCTTCCAACAACCCAAGTGAGTTTGGAAGCAGAGCCTTCCCTAGTGGAACCTGCAGGTGAGAACACAGCTTGGTGGGTGCCTTCTCTCCTCCTTTTAGTTAAACCCAGAGCCGAGGACCCTGGTTAAGCTGTGTATGGCCTCCTGACAGCTAGAGATGGTAGGATAGTAAAGTGAGCTGTTTAAAGTTACTAAACTTGTTATTATTTGTTATGAAGTAACTATTAAAAACAAAACAAGAGGCCCAAAATGGAGTTGCTTATGCTAAGCCCCATGTCCCCCAAATCAGACTTAATTATGATTTCAGCTGTCTCAGAAATGGAATCTGAGCCCAGGCAAACAGACACCACCTGATCCCCACTCCCTCGGACCCCTGCCATCCCCAGAAGCCAAGTCACCTGGCCATAACCAACCTGCCTTGTTTGCCTGACGTGACTTCCTTGCTCCTCCTCTCTTCTGCCTATAAAAGTCTTTCATTTTGTACTGCTCCTCCGAGCTCCTTTCAGTCTGCAAGCAGGATGCTGCCCATTTCGTGAAACATTGAATAAAGCCAATAGGTTCTTTAAAATGTATTCAGCTGAATTTTTTTTTTTTAACACAACAGAAAACTCAAGCAGAAGTTCCGAGTCCCAGAGCACAGGACTGATGTCTAAAGGTCAGGAAGCTCAACAAAACCCAGCCAGGAAAGGAGCCATCATCACTGACCAGTGTGGAAGAGGAAGGGAGAGCCAACATCACGATGAAAAAGATAGAATATTTCCAGAGAAGTGGAGGGAGTTCTATGTCTATAGGACTGACAGGTTGGGTCACTTGGATCTGAAAGTTAATCATTGGATTTGGCAACTTGGTGGTGATTAGCGATCTTGTAAAATATCTGTGTAGGTGTAGTCGTGGGACCAATGACTGTTAACAGTGACTGAAGTGCAAAAAAAAAAAAAAAAATTCAGGGTTTGGATTCAAATGGGAGCAGTGGATATAAAGAGCAGTGAGCAAGTCGGACTTCTGTTTTGGAGGTCAAATCAGTTGGTTTTGCTGATGGATTAGATACGAGAAAAGGGAAAGGGGGAATTTATCCCAGGGGCTGAGGCTTTAGCCAGTAGGAGGTGGGGATGCTGTTTACTAAGATGGGGAGACTGGGACAGGAGCAGGTTGAGGAGGGAGCAGGATAATATCATGGTGAAAATAAGACTCCTGTTACATATTCATGGAGAAATATGCTGCAGGCAGTTGGCCATGTGAATCTCAGCTCCAAGGGCGGGTTAGGATTAAAGACTAGTCTCCGCATGGGCAGTTGTCTTTTGGAGATGACGCAAAACCTCTGGTTAGGAGAAGCATTCAGGGTCCGTGTGCCACCGCCCCGTGCCATGGTCCCCATGCACACAAACCCACATTAGGACCCATCCGCAGGAGAGTCCATTTCAACTCAGCCCCCTCCGTTGCTCCCCTAGAGGTAGCATATCAAAACTGTCTATTAACTAGGAGACAGTTAGAATCGAAGCAGTCTGCCCAGGGTTCTATCCTTCGATCCCTGCTTTGCTGTCGTTCCGTATGAAACATCCTGGAGCGATCGAACATATCTCAATTGTTGATCAGAAAAAATCCTTGTGGCTTGGAGCATATCTCAACTCCCCTCCTGGGTAAACCTCCATGGCCTCGAGATGCTGCCCCCTTCAAGAAAGGGCCATAATGGACAGAAACTCCAACCTGAGCCTAGGTCTGAACCTCTCCCTGACTTCAGATGCAGGAAGTCCCGATTCAGATCTGCAGAGAGTGCCTGCCGTGCCCTCGTCCCGAAACCTACGCCTAACTTGTGTTCTTATTCTTCTGTCCTCACACTCCTTGCCCAAAGGGCATCCAGTTTGGGAATTCCGGAGCCACAAAGCAGCACTCTGCCTGCCCTCCAGAAGAAAAACGTTGCCCTTGGGGCTACCCAGAAACGCTAAATGCGGATCAAGCTGCACGGCACTCGACTCTCCCCCAATTATACAATATACCCTGAAAACTAATGCCTGGTCTGACGCAGCCTAGGCCTGAACCTCCCGACCAACACTCAGCGAGCTGGCTCCACACTGAGCACGTTGGACCTGACATGGACTTAAGTCGTCGTCATCTCTTCCCAAGCTTGGGTTTCAGACTACACAACCTAGACCTTAACTCCAATCACGGCCCAGCAGTGAAAGAGATGAAAAAAATCAGAACTACTACTTCCCCATGGCAAGAATCCATGTGGTTGGCATGGAGCCCAACGTTCAGTGTAGGAGCAACAGTGTGGACCATGATTCCCGCCCATGCTTGAGCGCCTAGAAGGCATAAACACACATTGTGACCCTCAGCGTGAGTTCTGTCCTCAAGGAAGGCCTCTCAGTGGCTGGAAATAACCATAGTTCGGTTTGTCCATTCGCCCCTCCCCAGGGCTCTGCTTTGAAATCCCTCTTTTGGTGGGACACCTGAGGTAACCAAACAGAAAGGACTCCTCCCATCCCCAAGATGGACCCAAAACAATTGGGTTCATGCCGAATCCACAGAGAGGAAGACTTGTCCATGGCCCATGAGGCCTCCTCGACATTCCACGGCCATTGTTGACACAAAATCCAGAGACAAAAGCCCTGAATAATCCTCACACTAACTCTTTCTTCATATCCCGAAGAGTTCTCCTCACGGTCTGTAGATCGGACCTGCCATACTTATGTCCCCAAACGTAAGCCGAGTTAGTGTTTTCAGACTTCTATCCCCACACTCCTGGCCCACACACCCTCCAGGCTGGGGCCCCTGGAGCCACACATCAGGTCTGTGCCTGCCCACTCCACTGGAATTCTGCCCATTCACTTGACCACACGCCTCCAAATTAGGAGAAAACCTCCACAGTCCCTGAAGCCATCCCAATTTGTAGGCCGCCCGGGACAAACAAGGGCGTTTGACAACAGCTGAGCATCTACCTCCACTCATACGGTAGTTGGATGTCACCAGGGTAGTACATTGAACCTCACAGGTCCCTAGGCCGTAATCGGATCCATTGCTTTGGTTTCCAAGCATCTCTCCACAGAGGCGTGTTTTCAAATACCAGCATGTGGGGGTTTCCGGAGGCAAATCTTGTCTCGACATGGGAAAATAGCAGGCTGGAACTGTGTCAAAACTTCCGGTTAGGAGAATCCTTCAGGGCCCGGTGCCACCACCCCTTTCCAAGGTCTCCATGGACACAAACCCACATTAGGATCCATCCGCAGGAGAGTCCATTTCAACTCTGGCTTCTCGGTTGCTCCCCCAGAGCCAGCAGATAGAACCTGTCTTGTCGCTATGAGACAATTGAGATGTGAGGTGGGTTGCCCAGGGCTCCGCCCTTAGAACCCTGCTCTGGCGTCGTTCCATATGGAACGTCCTGGACCCATCCGAATGGTCTCAAATGTCCTGCAGAAGGAATCCTTGCGTTTTGGAGCATCTCACAACTCCCAACGTGGGAAAACCGTGATGGCTTTCTGAAGCCCCCACCCCCTTTCTGAAGGGGAAATCATGGACAGGAACTCCAACCTGAGCCAACGTCTGATCCTCGCCCTGAATTCAGATGCATGACATCTCGATTCAGCTCTGCAGAGTGTGCCGGCCTTGCCCTCGCCCTTAAACCTATGTGAAACTTCTGTTCTCCAATGTCCGTCCTCACACTCCTGGCCCCCAAGACCTCACGTTTGGCAATTCTGGACCCACAAGGCAGCACTCTGCCTGCCCTCCAGAAAAAAAAAACAAAAATCTTGCCCAATGGAGCTTCCCAGACACCCCAAATGAGGATAGACCTACACGGCACCCTTCTGTACACAAATTATATCGACAAATCTGGGCACTAATACACTGTCTGACACAGCCTGATCCCGGACTTCCTGACCAACACCCAGACAGCTGACCGCATCTGAGCACAACAGACCCGCCATGGCCTTAGCTCGTCATCTATTCCCAACCTAGCTTCTCAGGCTTCAGAACATAGACCTTAACTCCACACCCCGCCAAGCGGTGAATGTGATGCAAAAATCAGAACTCCTCCTTCCCTATGGCAAGAAACCTTGTGGTTGGCATGTTGTCCCACGTTCAGTGTAGGAGAAACCAGCGTTCACCATGAGGCCCCGCCCATGCTTGAGTACGAAGAGGGCACAAACACGCATTGTGACCCTCAGCGTGAGTCCTGTCCTCTAGTAAGTCCTCTCAGTGGCTGGACCATTAGACGTCATAATGGGCTTGCCATGCCCCTAGGCCCCAAGTTTTAACCAGCTTTCTGGTTGTCCAGTCGCCCCTCCCCAGGGCTCTGCTCTGGAAACTCTTTTTGGTGGGACACCTGAGGGAAAAACAAAAAAAAACGACTCCTCCCACCTCAAAGAATAACCCCAAACTCTTGGGATCAGGCCAAATGCCCAGAGAGGAAGACTTGTCCATGGCCCATGAGGCCACCCAGACATTCCACGGCCATCAGTGACACAATATCCAGAGACAAAATCTTGAGCAAGCGTCTCACACTCGCCCCCTTGTTCATATCCTGAAAAGTTCTCCTCACGGTCTGTAGATCAGTCTGGCAATACCTACGACCCGAAACCTAAGCCGAGTTTGTGTTTTCAGACAACTGTCCCCACAGCCCTGGCCCACAAAACCTACAGGCACAGGTTCTTGGAGCCAAACCTGAGGACTGTCCCTGGGAATTCTGCCCATTCCATTTGCCACAAAACTAGAAATAGGATGATAAACGTCCAAAGTGCCCGGGGCCATCCCAATAGTGTTGACTGCCCAGAAAAAAAAAAGGGCGGTCTGACACTGGCTGAGCATCTACCTGCACCTAGACCCGTGGACAGATGTCCCCAGAGGTAAATTGGAATGAGCAGGCCCCTAGATCCTAATCGGATCCATTGCTTTGTTGTCCAGGCATCTCGCCTCAGAGGCCTGGATTCTAATATCAGCATATGGCTGTTTCTTGAGGCACCCATCAGAACAAATCTCGTCTCCACGTGGGAATCTTGCACGTTGGAGCTGTGTCAAAACTTCTAGTTAGGGGAACCCTTCAGGGACCCTGTGCCACTACCTAATTCCAAGTTCTCCATGGACACAAACCCACATTAGGACCCATCCACAAGAGACTCCATTTCAACTCAACCCTCTCAGTTTCTCCCCCAGATCCAGCTGATCTAACCTGTCTTGTCACTAGGACACAAGAGGAATGAGAGTCGGGCTTCCCAACCATCCATTCTTAGAACCCTACCTGGAATCCTTCTGTATGGGAAGACCTGGAGCCAACCAACATGTCTCAATCATCCTGCAGAAGACTCTTTACGATTTGGAGCATCTCACAATTCCTATTGTGGGAAAAATTCCATGGCCTCGTGATCCACCACCTCTTCAAGAAGAGGGCCATAAGGGACAGAAACTCCAACCTGAGCGTTCGTCAGATCCTCACCTGATTTCGGATGCATGAGATCTCGTTTCAGCTCTGCAGAGCGTAACTGCCATGCCCTTGCCCAGAAACCTAAGACTGCTTGTGTTCTCAACTTCTGTCCTCAACTCCTGGCCACAATCCCTCAAATTTGGAAATTCCAGAAGGACCATGCAGCCCTCTGCCTGCCCTCCAGAAGAAAAAACATTGCCCTCCGAGGCTAACAAGAAACCCCTTGAATATATGGCAAAAAAATCCCTAGAAAAACAGCAATAATACCTGGCTGCCCTTTATTGATACAGATCCTGCGGTAGGGAAAGAACAGCTGCTTTTAGGCAGAGGATGATCTTCGTTTGTCTTTATGATCTGCCATTTCCTGCAAGCCAGGCATGGGGCTCTGCACTAGAGCTGCAAATGTTGGGGGGCCCTCACTGTCCCTTTTCACTTCTCAGCGGGACAACGGGCATGTCCATGGTGCAGTGTGACAGGCTTTACCACAGGGAGATAAAAGACTGCCAAGGGTAGGTTGGAGCTGGGAAAAGCCACTTAGGAACAGATTTTCAGGGGAGGTGATAGACAAGGGCAAAGCGAAGAATGAGGATGAGTGTGTCAATTTTCAAAGTGCCAGGAGGCAGCACAGTGCATTCGGGAAACTACAGCGAGTTCATGACAACCGACAGCTGATCTGGCCAGCATCACCTGGGGATGGAGGCTGAGCCACGGGGTTAACACTGGGGTGGGATGGTTTGTATACTATGCCCAGGAGGTGAGGTACTACACTGTGGGGGCACAGGGAGCTACCGGAGGATTTCAAATATCAGAATCGTAACCATAATAGAGTATTTAATTGCATCCTAGCTTTCATCAAGTGTAAGATGCAATATATTTTATGTTCGACTAAGAAAGCGAAATGCTGTCAGTTAAACTAGGATATGTCATCATGTCCAAGGTGAGTTCCAACTTAAGAGATATTAAAATGGGGGTGGGGGAGGACAAATCTTAGAACAAGTAAATTGTTGTGGTACTAGAATAATTATGAAAGGTCAAACACTTGGATCAACTATAAAAGTGATTATTGCTTGCCATGCACCCCAAACTATATTAAGTCTTAGAATAAGGGACGTTCTCATCTTGGTGCCCCGCAGCTGTTAGACCCAAAGTACAGAGCGCAGTAGCCAACGACCAGCAGGCCCCAAGTGCCATGTGCAGACTCTAAGAGCAACTGCCTTTGAGAGAGGAAACGGTTGAGAGTGGGCTTTCTGAGGTAGAGAGGTATTAGCTGGGAAAGTAGGAAAATTGACACAGAATCGGAATTGATGCCCCTACATGACAGAGTTGGTGAAACTTCCCTTCTCAGAGATCTTGAGGCTCCTCAGAAATGTATTTTTCATTTAGGACCGAACATTCAGGATAAATATGATCTGTTCGAGTTCCTGGTTCTCTCATCAGGACTGTTTCTTAGGCTTCACTGGCACAAGAAAAGGGTTTTGATAGTCCAGGGTAAATCCTGACAAAAGGAAAGCATGATAACTATGAAAAACTAACCACTCAGAAGAGAACAACAGATAAAAGGCCAGGCCGACCTGACCCTGCAGGATAGGTAAGGTTGGTCCGGCAACAGGGGTAGAGGGGAAGTGCCCATCTCCTGCTAGAAGAGCTAGAGAAAACACCTTCCGGAGATACCACCAGGAGAGGAGAGCAGTAGGTGCTGATGATGAATATTTTAATCAGCCGAGAAGGTCTTAATGACCAAGTTCCACGATCAGAGTAAACATATGGGATTAAAAAATAAAAAATAAAAAAATATTTTTTAAAAGGACTTTTGTTTAAAGATTTTAAACAAAAGTCCTTTTTAAGAGACAGTTGGCTGTTTAAACTAAAATACAACTCACTGAGAGAATCGCCGCATTATTTATTGGGGTAGAAAGGACCTGGAATGTAGAAAGACCCATTCTGCAGAGGAAAAAATAGAATCACTAACAGGCCTCATGCCTTGCACAGCCAGTGGCTAGAATCCCTGCCTCATGCGACCCTGTGCTAGAAGGCCGCTAGAACCATCTCAACTATGTTAGTCTATCTTGGAACCCAACAAGTGTTTGCCCAGTAAAGAGCACGGTAACAATCAGTCACATTATGTTAAAATGATTGTCGATATCTTTAAAACCTTGTCAAGTTCCTTTTTGAGTAACCTCACCCCACCCTTAGAGAAATTTATCTGTGGTTCACCTCTTTGAAATACCTCATTTTTGTTCCACATTTACCATAGCCAAAAAAAAAAAAAAAAAAAAAAAAAGCTTTTTATTAACAAAGTGTTCAGAAGGGGGCGCCACTGTAAACAATGAGAGTTTTCGCTGCTGGGACAATTTTGTTGCAGAAAGAGCTGAAAGCAATCAGGTCAGACAGAGCCAAGAGCTGCAGGGTTTTAAAATTACAAAAAACCGAACCAAATCAAACCAAAACAAAAATCAAAAATCAAAACCAATGGCCAAGATTTCAATTTGCTACTAAAGGTATGACATTCTCCTAAGACATGTGAGTGACCTGATCAATATATTTTTATATATTTATATTTGAAGAAGGAACTTTTTATGCAGCAAATCCACGTTGAATAAAAATTACCAGATATGGGGGCTCCTGGGTGGCTCAGTGGTTTAGGCCTCTGCCTTCATCTCAGGTCATGATTGCAGGGTCCTGGGATGGAGCCCCACATCAGGCTCTCTGCTCAGCGGGGAGCAGGCTTCCCCCCTCTCTCTCTGCCTGCCTCTCTACCTACTTGTGTGTGTCTGTCAAATGGGTAAATAAGATCTTTAAAAAAAGAATTACTAGGTGTGAAATACATCGAGGGTATGCGAAGGAAAATGATTTCACCTGATCTGAATAGGAAGTGGTTGAAGCCTGAATTAAAGTGCTATAAAAAGAGTAAATACCTGGGAAATAAATGGGGAAAAAATCCCTAGAAAAACAGCAATAATAACTGGCTGTCCTTTATTGATCCAGATCCTGCGGTAGGCAAAGAAGGGCTGGTTTTTGCCAGAGGATGATCTCCGTTTGTCTTCATGATCTGGCATTTCCTGCAAGCCAGGCATGGGGCTCTGCACTAGAGCTGCAAATGCTGGGGGGCCCTCACTGTCCCTTTACTCTTCTCAGCGGGACAACGGGCATGTCCATGGTGCAGTGTGACAGGCTTTACCACAGGGAGATAAAAGACTGCCAAGGGTAGGTCGGAGCTGGGAAAAGCCACTTAGGAACAGATTTTCAGGGGAGCTGATAGACAAGGGCAAAGCGAAGAATGAGGATGAGTGTGTCAAGTTTCAAAGTGCCAGGAGGCAGCACAGTGCATTCGGGAAACTACAGCAAGTTCATGGCAACCGACAGCTGATCTGGCAGCATCACCTGGGGATGGAGGTTGAGCCGCGGGGTTAACACTGGGGTGGGATGGTTTGTATATTATGCCCAGGAGGTGAGGTACTACACTGTGGGGGCACAGGGAGCTACCGGAGGATTTCAAATATCAGAATCGTAACCATAATAGAGTATTTAATTGCATCCTAGCTTTCATCAAGTGTAAGATGCAATATATTTTATGTTCGACTAAGAAAGAGAAATGCTGTCAGTTAAACAAGGATATGTCATCAAGTGCAAGGAGAGTGCCACCTTAAGAGATATTAAAATGGGGGGGAGGACATATCTTAGAACAAGTAAATTGTGGTACTAGAATAATTAAGAAAGGTCGAACACTTGGATATACTAAAAAAGTGATTATTGCTTACCATGTGCCCCAAACTATATTAATCTCCAAAAATTTTATATCATTTGATAGGTCAGATATATATAAAATTACATTTAAAGTTTTAAAAATATCACCAAATATTTTCATTTAAATGCAAATTTCAAAGAAAATCTACTTTCCTAACACGACTTTTTATCCTATTTTTTTTAATTTTGTCGACAACTGATAAAAAGTTTAGCGAGACTATAAATGTTTGATCGAAAAAAATGATTAATAGATGTAGGTTCAAATTATTATGTTCCATTAAAAATGATTTAGTCTTTGATGAACATCTCTTTGGTAATATGTTGTATCCAGATATAGTAAATTAATGACATATATAAAATTATTGGTAAATGACACCTTCTGTTCCATTATGAGTAGAGCTTTTAAAATGCTATTTGTCACAACCTGTCATCTTGTCATTATGTAGCATTATGTAACATTTAGAAAATGTATACTCTTCACTTTGTAGTCTTTTAGAAATCTAAAATATGACTTTCCATGGTTTGTTTTTCCATATTCCTTTATTGCCAGTTTGAACAAATCCACATGCTTAGATTCAAAGGTAATAAATTCCTCTTATTTGGAAAAATGATGTTTATTTTTGTTCTCTCACCCTTAGCAGGTGGTTTCATTTTAGCACACTTCAGAGTTATAATTTCATGCTTATTAAAAACATTTATTATGATCTACATAGATGAATGAAACTTTTATTTTATTAAATTATTTGCCCAAAAATCTGTTATTTTTAAAAATGTATTTCCTTTGGAGGGTTATTTTAGAGCATTCAGAGAGGATCTAGGAGTGTGGTATTATGCAATTTTTAAGTACGTATGAAATGGTTATTTATATTATTGTTTCTTTAAGGCTTATGTATATTGTCCATTATATGCTATAAAATATTTTGAAAGTAAATTTAGGTTTGTTTACATAGTTTATTTTTTGGAAAAAATATTGAAATGACTTATGAAATTCAGTATACTCTCAACATTAATTTTTTCTGAAATTTACCAATTGTCTATTGAACCTATTATATGGCAGATATTACTTCAGACTACATAGAAATGAACATGGTAGCAGAAAGTGGAAAATAGGCTACATCTCTTGTGAGCTCACGTTCTCTGAAACCCTGTCACTTAGTGGAGACAGTAACTGTTCGATGAATAGCTAATGGTAGTCTTTCAGATTCCCGGGATTTTCACTAAAAATCGTGAATGGATTTTTAAAATATGTAAAGAATGTCTACAGTGCAAGTACCTGCAAATACTGACATTTTGGAGAGAATATTTTAATCAGCAGAAAAGGTCAAAATGACAAAGTTCCAGTATCAGAGTAAACATATGGGTTTAAAAATAAAAGATAAAAAAAAAATATTTTTTAAAAGGACTTTTTTTTTAAAGGACTTTAAACAAAAGTCCTTTCTAAGAGAAAGTTGGCTGTTTAAACCAAAAGTAGAACTCACTGAGAGAATCACCACATTATTTATAGGGGTAGAAAGGACCTGGAATGTAGAAAGCCCCATTCTGCAGAGGAAAAAATTGAATCACTAAAAGGACTCATGCCTTGCACAGCCAATGGCTGGAATCCCTGCCTCATGAGACCCTGTGCTAGAATGCCGCTAGAACCATCTCAACAATGTTAGTCTTTCTTGGAAGCCAACAAGTGTTTGCCCAGTTAAGAGCACGGTAACAATCAGTCACGTTATGTTATAATGATTGTCTATATCTTTAAAAGCCTTGTCAAGTTCCTTTTTGAGTAACCCTCACTCCACCCTTAGAGAAATTTTTCTGTGGTTCACCTCTTTGAAATACCTCATTTTAGTTACACTTTACCATAGCCAAAAAAAAATAAAAAAAAATAAAAATAAAGCTTTTTATTAACAAAGTGTTCAGAATGGGGCGCCACTGTAAACAATCAGAATTTTCGCTGCTGGGACAATTTTGTTGCAGAAAACAGCTGAAAGCAATCAGGTCAGACAGAGCCAAGAGCTGCAGGGTTTTAAAATTACAAAAACCGAACCAAATCAAACCAAAACAAAAATCAAAACCAATGGCCAAGATTTAAAGTTTGCTACTAAAGGTATGACATTCTCCTAAGACATGCGAGTGACTTGATCAATATATTTCTATATTTATATTTGAAGAAGAAGGAACTATTGGATGCAGCAAATCCACGTTGGTTAAAAATTACCATATATGGAGACTCCTGGGTGGCTCAGTTGTTTAGGCCTCTGCCTTCGGCTCAGGTCATGATTTCAGGGTCCTGGGATGAGCCCCACATCGGGCTCTCTGCTCAGTGGTGAGCCTGCTTACCCCCTCTCTGTCTGTCTGCCTCTCTACCTACTTGTGATCTGTCTGTCAAATGGGTAAATAAGATCTTTAAAAAAAGAATTACTAGGTGTGAAATACATCGAGGGTATGGGAAGGAAAATGATTTCACCTGATCTGAATAGGAAGTGGTTGAAGCCTGAATTAAAGTGCTATAAAAAGAGTAAAGACCTGGGAAATATATGGGGAAAAAATCCGTAGAAAAAACAGCAATAATAACTGGCTGTTCTTTATTGATCCAGATCCTGCGGTAGGCAAGGAGAGCTGATTTTAGCCAGAGGATGATCTCCGTTTGTCTTCATGATCTGGCATTTCCTGCAAGCCAGGCATGGGGCTCTGCACTAGAGCTGCAAATGCTGGGGGGCCCTCACTGTCCCTTTACTCTTCTCAGCGGGACAACGGGCATGTCCATGGTGCAGTGTGACAGGCTTTACCACAGGGAGATAAAAGACTGCCAAGGGTAGGTTGCAGCTGGGAAAAGCCACTTAGGAACAGATTTTCAGGGGAGCTGATAGACAAGGGCAAAGCGAAGAATGAGGATGAGTGTGTCAAGTTTCAAAGTGCCAGGAGGCAGCACAGTGCATTCGGGAAACTACAGCAAGTTCCTGACAACCGACAGCTGAACTGGCAGCATCACCTGGGGATGGAGGCTGAGCCCCGGGGTTAACACTTGGGGTGAGATGGTTTGTATACTATGCCTAGGAGGTGAGGTACTACACTGTGGGGGCACAGAGAGCTACCAGAGGATTTCAAATATCAGAATCGTAACCATAATAGAGTATTTAATTGCATCCTAGCTTTCATCAAGGGTAAGATGCACTATAGTTTATGTTCGACTAAGAAAGAGAAATGCTGTCAGTTAAACTAGGATATGTCATCACGTGCATGGTGAGTGCCACCATAAGAGATATAAAATTGGGGGGTGGACAACAAATCTTAGACAAGTAAATTGTGGTACTAGAATAATAAAGAAAGGTCGAACACTTGGATCAACAAAATAAGTGATTATTGCTTACCATGTGCACCCAACTATATTAAGTCTTAGAACAAGAGACATTCTCATCTTGATGCCCCGCAGCTGTTAGACCCAAGGTACAGAGGGCAGTAGCCAATGACCAGCAGGCCCCAAGTGCCATGTGCAGACTCTAAGAGCAACTGCCTTTGAGAGAGGAAACGGTTGAGAGTGGGCTTTCTGAGGTAGAGAAAGTATTAGCTGGGAAAGTAGGAAAATTGACACAGAATCGGAATTGATGCCCCTACATGACAGAGTTGGTGAAACTTCCCTTCTCAGAGATCTTGAGGCTCCTCAGAAATGTATTTTTCATTTTGGACGGAACATTCAGGATAAATATGATCTGTTCGAGTTCCTGGTTCTCTCATCAGGACTGTTTCTTAGGCTTCACTGGTACAAGAAAAGGGTTTTGATAGACCAGGGTAAATCCTGACAAAAGCAAAGCACGGTATCGATGAAAAACTAACCACTCAGAAGAGAACAACAGATAAAAGGCCAGGCCGACCTGACCCTGCAGGATAGGTAAGGTTGGTCTGGCAACAGGGGTAGAGGGGAAGTGCCCATCTCCTGCTAGAAGAGCTAGAGAAGACCCCTTCCCGAGAGACCACCAGGAGTGGAGAGCAGTAGGTGCTGATGATGAAGAATATTTTAATCAGCAGAGAAGGTCAAAATGACAAAGTTCCAGGATCAGAGTAAACCTATGGGATCAAAAAATAAAAAATAAAAAAAAAGATTTTTTTGAAAGGACTTTTTTTTTAAAGGAATTTAAACAAAAGTCCTTTTTAACAGACAGTTGGCTGTTTAAACCAAAAGTACAACTCACTGAGAGAATCGCCGCATTATTTATTGGGGTAGAAAGGACCTGGAATGTAGAAAGACCCATTCTGTAGAGGAAAAAATAGAATCACTAACAGGTCTCAACCTTGCACAGCCAGTGGCTAGAATCCCTGGCTCATGAGACCCTGTGCTAGCAGGCCGCTAGAACCATCTCAACTATGTTAGTCTATCTTGGAAGCCAACAAGTGTTTGCCCAGTTAAGAGCACGGTAACAATCAGTCACGTTATGTTATAATGATTGTCGATATCTTTAAAAGCCTTGTCAAGTTCCCTTTTGAGTAACCCTCATCCCACCCTTAGAGAAATTTATCTGTGGTTCACCTCTTTGAAATACCTCACTGTTGTTCCACATTTACCATAGCCAAAAAAAAAAAAAAAAAAAAAAAAAAAAAAAAAAGCTTTTTATTAACAAAGTGTTCAGAAGGTGGCGCCACTGGAAACAATGAGAGTTTTCGCAGCTGGGACAACTTTGTTGCAGAAACAGCTGAAAGCAATCAGGTCAGACAGAGCCAAGGGCTGGAGGGATTTTTAAAATTACAAAAACCGAACCAAATCAAACTAAAAACAAAATCATAACCAATGGCCAACATTTCAAGTTTGCTACTAAAGTTATGACATTCTCCTAAGACATGCGTGTGACTTGATCAATATATTTCTATATTTATATTTGAAGAAGAAGGAACTATTTGATGCAGCAAATCCACGTTGATTAAAAATTACCCGATATGGGTCTCCTGGGTGGCTCAGTGGTTTAGGCCTCTGCCTTCGGCTCAGGTCATGATTTCAGGGTCCTGGGATGGAGCCCCACATCAGGCTCTTTGCTCAGCGGGGAGCCTGCTTACCCCTCTCTCTCTGCCTGCATATATGGCATCTGTTTGCCATTTGTATGTCTTCTTTGGGGAAGTGTCTGTTCATGTCTTCTGCCCATTTTTTGACATGATTATCTGTTTTGTGTGTGTGTTGAGTTTGAGGAGTTCTTTATAGATCTTGGATATCAGCCCTTTATCTGTAATGTCATTTGTGAAAATCTTCTCCCGTTCCGTGGGTTGTTTCTTCATTTTGTTCACTGGTTCCTTTGCTGTGCAGAAAACTTTTGATCTTGATGAAGTCCCAAAAGTTCATTTTTGCTTTTGTTTCCTTTGTCTTTGGGGACATGTTTTGAAAGAATTTGCTGTGGCCAGTGTCCAAGAGGTTACTGCCTATGTTCTCCTCTGGGATTTTGATAGATTCCTTCCTCACGTTGAGGTCATTTGTCCATTTCGAATTTATCTTTATGTATGGTATAAGAGAATGGTTGAGTGTCATTCTTCCATACATAGCTCTCCAATTTTTCCTGCACCATTGATTGAAGAGGCTGTCTTTTTTCCACTGTATAATTTTCTCTGCTTTGTGAAAGATTTTTTGACCATAGAGTTGATGGTCCATATCTGGGCACTCTACTCTAACCCCACTGGTCTACATGTCTTTTTAACCCACTGAGCCACCCAGGTGCCCCTTTTAAGCTATTTTTTAAAAGTACAGTCATTCTTTTTTTTCAAGATTTTATTTATTTATTTATTTGACAGAGAGAGAGATCACAAGTAGACGGAGGGCAGGCAGAGAGAGAGAGAGAGAGAGAGAGAGAGAGAGAGAGAGAGAGAGAGCAGACTCCCTCCCTGCTGAGCAGAGAGCCTGATGCAGGACTTGATACCAGGACCCTGAGATCATGACCTGTGCTGAAGGCAGTGGCTTAATCCACTGAGCCACCTAGGCGCCCCTAAGCTCTTTTTAAAATTCCTGTTCCAATAACACTTGGATTTCCATATAAAGTTAACCACATCATCATTTTTAGGTAAGTAATTGTACTTTTTATGTGCATAGTTATTTTGGTCCATGAGTTCAGCTCCTCTTAGGATCATCAAATCTCTGTAAAGTCTGGGTATGCTAGGATTTTCTTAGCAACAATAAAATACATTGAAACCTGGTAGCTTAATTATAATAATGTTTTCTTTATCAATCATTCACAATAGCATTACATTCTGAGTAGCTTCCTTCTATTTTGCAGCTATAGTGTTTGGAAAAACTTGAATTGTGATATCACTGTGATAATGTGAATTAGTCAGGGTTTTTCAGAGAATCGGGAAGAGAAAAAAAAAAGGAAGATATTCTCCAGGGCCAACTCTAGAAGTAACTATTAAAACATCTGTCCAAATTCAATTGAACAAAACTCAGAAATGCCATCTCCAGTGAAATACAAAGAAGATTATATATAGTTCTGGGCACACACATCTCATTTGACCCAATGATGTACATCAATGAAAGACTGAAGGCCAATCACCACTCCATGGGAGAATTTAAAAATAAATTTACTAATGAGGCCAAGAATTCAGAATCACAAATACTTCAGAACTAATAATAACTGCCTTCACTTGATGTTATTCTATAAGATAAATCCTACGATCAAGTTTTAATTTTAAATTCTTACAATTTTAAATTCTTAAATCCTTATGAAGAAGCATCATTTGGAGGGAGCAGTTTACATAATTTATCATCCATCAACCTTTCTTTTTAAGATTTTATTTATTTATTGGACACACACAGAGAGAGAGAGATTACTAGTAAGCAGAGAGGCAGGCAAGCAGGGAGGGAAGCAGGCTTCCTTTTGAGCAGAGCCCGATGTGGGGCTGGATCCCAGGACCCAGAGACCATGACTTGAGATGAAGGCAGAGGCTTAACCCAACACCCACGTGATGAGAGAGCCCCTCAGGTGCCCCTCATCCATCAGTCTTAATTGTTTGGAGGAAAATGTGTGGATGAATAATGCCTTAGGGAGCTGATCTCTCTAAAGAATTTTCAAGTCTTTACCCCTTCAAGGTTTTTGCACAGTTCTGATAGCCTCTAAACATCCAGCTGATTTCTACAGTGACAGGCCTGTTAAAAACTGTCCTCAAACCAGGAATAGAGCTTGAAACATACCAGTCAAGAGCAACTTTGAGTCTTTTAAGGAATTTATCATCATTTCTTTGTTTTTGGTTCATATCCGAAATAGTTCTATATTACACTTGCATAATTTCTCCAGAGCTGACTTTGAAGGAGGCATTCAGTTCCAGCTAGTTCCATATTTTTCAAGAACTATAATTCTATAAAAAAAAGAACATATTTTAGAGCGCCTGGGTGGCTCAGTGGGTTAAAATCTCTGCCTTCGGCTCAGGTTATGAATCCAGGTTCCTGGGATTGAGTCCCACAGTGGGCTCTCTTCTCAGCAGGGAGCCTGATTCCATTCCTCTCTCTGTGCCTGCCTCTCTGCCTTCCTGTGATCTCTGTCAAGGAAATAAATAAAATAAAAAAAAACATATTTTATACCAGTTATTCATGTTTATTAACTAAGATATCACAATACAAATAATACAAACAGTTGCTCTTTATTAATACCTTCAACCAAGATCAAAAAAATATGTCCTATTTTCACCAAAAATTTTATATCATCTGATAGGTCAGATATTTATAAAATTACATTTAAAGTTTAAAAAATATCAGCAAATATTTTCATTTAAATGCAAATTTCAAAGAAAATCTACTTTTCCAAACACGACTTTTTATCCTATTTTTTTTTTAATTTTGTCGACAACTGATAAATTGTTTAGCGAGACTATAAATGTTAGATCGAAAAAATGATTGACAGATGTAAGTTCAAAATATTATGTTCCATTAAAAATGATTTAGTCTTTGATGAACATCTGTTTGGTAATATGTCGTATCTAGATAATGTAAATTAATGACCTATATAAAACTATAGGGAAATGACACCTTCCGTTCCATTATGAGTAGAGCTTTTAAAATGCTATTTGTCACAACCTGTCATCTTGTCATTATGTAGCATTATGTAGCATTTAAAAAATGTATACTCTTCACTTTGAAGTCTTTTAGAAATCTAAAATATGACATTCTATGGTTTGTGTTTCCATATTCCTTTATTGCCAGTTTGAACAAATCCACATGCTTTGATTCAAAGGTAATAAATTCCTCTTATTTGGAAAAATGATGTTTATTTTTGTTCTCTCACCCTTAGCAGGTGGTTTCATTTTAGCACACTTCAGAGTTATAATTTCATGCTTATTAAAAACATTTATTATGATCTACATAGATGAATGAAACTTTTATTTTATTAAATTATTTGCCAAAAAATCTGTTATTTTTAAAAATGTATTTCCTTTGAAGGGTTATTTTAGAGCATTCAGAGAGGATCTAGGAGTGTGGTATTATGCAATATTTAAGTAGGTATGAAATGTTTAATTATATGATTGTTTCTTTAAGGCTTATGTATATTGTCCATTATATGCTACAAAATATTTTGAAAGTAAATTTAAGGTATGTTTTACATAGTTTATTTTTTGGAAAAAAATATTGAAATGACTTATGAAATTCAGTATACTCTCAGCATATGTTTTTCTGAAATTTACCTATTGTGTCTTGAACCTATTATATGGCAGATATTACTTCAGACTACACTGGTAAATGAAATACTTGGCTTTGTAGAACGTTTATTATAATGGGTGAGACAATTAAAAGCTATAAAACTTAATAAAAATTGCATAGTGCATTCAAAAATGATGAGTACAATGGGGAAAAAGAAAAATTAGATCAGGGTGAGAAAAATCAAGGTTGCTAGGCAGGGGATGGGGAGTTAAGAATTTTAATAGGAAGATCAGGGTAGTTACAATGAAGCTGACAATTGAACAAAGGTATGGAATGGTGATGAATTTGCCCAGAACTACCAGCAATAAGGTCACTCCAGACAAAGGAATTGGCTATCTTGAAGGCCATAAGGTTGGATCGTGCCTGGCATATCTGAGGAATAGCAAGGAGGCCACTGTGAGGGACTGAAGAGTAGCAGGGAAAGAGGTCACAGAGGTTAAATGAGTGGCTAGATCATGTAAAAGCTTAGAAGTCATTGTAAAACTCTGGCTTTTATATTTGGAAATTTACTATATGATAGAATTTCTGCTAATAACTGAGAGTACAAATGTCCATAAAATTTCAAAGATTCTTTTTCTTGTAAGACAGAATAAAGAAAAAGAGTTCATATTTTCACATGGTGTAACAAATGCTCAGAGATCCAAGTGTAGGAAGCTATGGAAGCACAGAAGAAGGCACTAAAATCACACCAATATATTTGATGACTGTGACTATATATAAATTTGTCTTTTCTAGATTTTTTATAGTCATGGAATCACACAGTATATACTATTCATTGCCTGGCTTTTCTTTTCTCAGCATGATTACTTTGAGAATCTCCAATTGTAAATAGTTCATTTTGATGTTGAACAGTAATCTCTTTAATGAGAGATCATAATTTGTCTTTGCTCTATTGATGGACATTGATGAACATTTCCACAGTTTTCAATTCTTAAAAATAAAGCTGCTATGAAATTCATATACAAGTCTTGTATGAACATAGGGTTTGTTTCTCTTGGTTAAATGCCTAGAAGTAAAATGGCTATTTGTGTAACTGCAACATATTTTGCATTTAAAAAAAATTTTCAAACTATTTTCCAAAGTGGTGGTATCATGATATATGCCAACAACAGTTTAGATTTTTTGTTGCTTCTCAATCTAGCTCAGACGAAGTAAATTAGCCTTTATAATTTTAGCCATTCTAATAGATATGTAAACATGTCTTATTGTGATTTTTAATTTGTATTTCTTTAATGTCTAAATGTTGAGAAATTTGTCATGTGCTTATAAGCCATCCATATCCTTTTGGTGACATGTCTCTTCAATAAATTTCTTCACATGTAAAATTGGTTACTCTGTTTGGTTATTAGTAAGGTTTTTTATTTTTATTCATTTTTTAATAATCAGAGGAGATGTCCATTATCAGATATATAATTTGCAAATCCCTTTTCCATCTTTACGGTTTCTCAATGGAGCTTTGATAGCTGTGTCTTTCAAGAAATATGCTACTTCTTTCCTGGTACACGGAGGGAGGTATGACTAGAACATTATCAATGTTGACCTTTGCAAAGAAAATCATGGCTTAAGATATATGTAGTCTGCGGTTGTTGGGAGTGTTCTGTAATATCAAGCATATCTAGTTAGTTGATAATTTTGTTCAAGTCTTACATATCTTACCAATTTGATGACTATTTGTCTATATAATCTTAAAATAAAGGTATTGAAACTTTTTTCTGTTTCTCTTCTAAGGTAGAAGTTATGATTTTTGTTCTTAGTTTTTCCCTATATATCCCCAAATCTGTTATTAAGTATTAAAAGTCAAGAATTATTATACTCCCTGATAAATTCATCCTTTTAGTCTTCTGTAATTTTGACTTGATCATTATGTCTGATAATGAAATTTGCTTTAAAATCACTTTTCATTATCTTGATATAACCACCAAAGTTATAGTGTGATTAGTGTTAATATAGCATAGTTTTTCTTTTACTTTATAAAGCACTTCTATATTTAATCCTGAAAAAAAAAAAACAGATTTTTAGCTCTGGAAGCATCTTTCTAAATTATCTTTTTTTTTTTTTAAATGAAGCAGTAGCAATTTTTGTTAAGGGACCTAAACTGAAAGTAGGTTTATTTATTTATTTATTTAGTAAAAGATTTTATTTTGTTTATTGACAGCAAGAGAGAGAGAGGAAGCGCACAAGCGGGAGGAATCACGTGCAAAGGGAGAGGAAGAAGCAAGCTCCTTGGGGTACAAGTAGTCCCATGCAGGCCTGGATCCCTGTACACTGGAATCATGACCTCAGCCAAAGGCAAATATCTGCTTAAACAACTGAGTCATCCAGTCACCCCTAGAAAATTAAGAAAAAAAAAAAGACCTTTTAAAAACATTTTGTTTGTTTCTTTTTTTAAAATATTTTATTTATTTGACAGACAGAGAGACAGGAAGAGGAAGTATAAGCATGGCAGAGGGAAAAGGAGAAGCAGGTTTCCCAGTGAGCAGAGAGCCTGATGTGGGGCTCCATCCCAGGACCCTGGGATCATGACCTGAAAGGAAGGGACACTTATGGAGGAAGCCACCCAGACACCTCTTTTCTTTGTTTTTAATATATGGCAACTGATGCTTCCGAGCCACGAGGAGCATATTACCCATTGATTAAATCTTTGATAACAACCTATTTAAAGAGGTGTGTAAATATATACTTACTCAGATTTATACACTTTGTGTTTTTTTCTTCATAGTTTGGGACTTGAGCCCATGGTCACAACACTGCTTCCAGTCTTTGCCTTCCCATCTTTTGATACCAGGTATTTGGTCAGCAAAGCAAATTAGTATCAAAATTAATAAGCCCTTGGCACCATATCTCTGGAGCAGGGGTTGCTCTTAGCCAAGGCCCAGAGCAGTGGACCTCCCCTCGCTAGTGCTATAGCCCCAAGGACTAGGTCCCTGCCACCAGAACTCAGTCTTACATGTTATGCTAAGCAGACAAAACCAAAACAGGAAAGCTGCGACAGCTTTCACTGGCATGCCTCATCTCCCACTCCCTCGATGTCCAGGCAGTACCAGATGCCAGGGAGGGGTCTTGGTCCAACATATGGGAGGGAAGGAAGTAGCCACGAGCAAGTACCTGCCTCTCTGTGCCTTTCTTTCATGAGCAGGTTGTAAGGAGGAGGAAGAGGAAGGGGAAGAGAGCTGAACTTCAAGGGGTGAAGGCCTCAGGTAGGCAGCTGGCTCCTGCCAGTAGGAAAAGGACAAAGGAGAAGGCAGTGAGTCTTGCAGGGAGGGTGGGGGGTAAGGGTTACAGCTTATGACGGAATCTGGACAGGAGTAATAGGGATACTAGTCATTTGAGTCCACCATTGGCAAGCTGGGCTGGGTGTCAGGGCAGATAGGACTCCCTGGGCAACGGCACATGAGAGAAGGTGGAATTCTTCTCTGAGGAGCAGGTGGAGCTTTGGGTGTTGGGAAAGCATAGACAGTATTGTTCCAGGGCCAAGGACAGGTCCGGGTACTCCTGGTTGGAGGTCAAGGCCACAGTATGATCCAGGTCTTCTACCAGCAGCTTGAAGGTACCACATGCCAGCCACCCCTCATTATTGTGTAGAACTCTCTGGTGCACTTATTTGCTTATCCATCAAATGACACTTTCAGCAGCTTGAAAACCACCTCCACAGGCACTCCAGGATATGGGAGGCTTCCAGAGTGAAGATTTTGCACAGGATCACCCCAAAAGACCAGAAATCACTCTGGTGGATGTAGATCTGGTCAAACATGGCCTTAGAGACCATCCACTTCACAGGCAGTCCACTGTTGGTTGTCTTTTTATAGTAACTGATGTGGTGATATCTCTGGCAAGGCTGAAGTCTGAGATATTCATCATGTTGTCCTTTGTCACCAGCAATTCCCTGGTGGCCAGGTCTTGGTGTATGCACTTCTTGGAGGCAAGGTACTCCATGCCTCAGGCTACCTGATAGGCGTAGGATACCAGGTCCTTGGAGGAGAGTTGCTCTGCTGCATTGTGGCTGATATTGTAACAGTACTCCAGGTCAGGAGGCCTCTGGGCCTGCAGGTACTCCTGTATGTTGTCTTTGGAGGCATATTCCATGAGAGTGTACAAAGGACCGTCCTGTGTGCAGGACCCAGCAGGTTGATGGTGTCCTTGTGCTGTCCAATCATCTTCATCATCTCCATTTCTGAGATTAGGTTTGACAGGTCTTTCTCTGTTGCATCTGACTTCAACATCTTCACAGACACTTTAGTCAAATGGTTGGATTTGTCTTTGTCCAGCCCAATGGCCTCCTCCAACACCACCTGCCCAAAGTACGGCTGTCTTAGGGGTCTTCCTAAACTGCCTGCAACCAGCCTGTCTCAAGGCAGTTATGAACTCTACATTATCCTCAAAAACATTAAACCACAAGCTAAAAGTTCTCTTCACTAGGTCTCTGTCGCAGGTCTAATTTTCTTATCTTTCATCATTTATCTTTTTCCTAATTCTTATTTTCAGTATAGTTTTTACTTTGCTTCCAGGTGTTTCCCCTGGTTTCTGTATGCTGTTTCATAGGGAAGAATTATCCTGTCATAAAATTATTTCTTGAGCATTCATTACATCTCTCAGTTAAAATGGGTTCTTTTAAGGATATTGATTCATTTGGGTTCTCAAACTGGGAAGAATTTTCAAAATGGTGTTTTCCTCAAGGTTCAGAGTATGTCTTAGCCTCATCTTTACTCTTTTTGAAATTCACTTTTCAAATTCTTGTCCCTCTTTTTATCTTTTTAAATTAAAATGTTTTATTTTTACTATTCTTTTATTTGAGTATAGTTGATATTCAGTGTTACATTGGTTTCAGGTTTTCAATATCTCCATACATTATTCTATGATCACTACAAATATAGCCACCATCTGTCACCATATAACACTATTATAATATCATTGACTATATTCTCTACACTGTCCCATATCTCTTTTTAAAATCTCTGATTTTTATGTTTTCTGTTTTTCCAATTTTCCGCCATCATTTTACTTGGTTACTTTAATAAAATATGCCTGATTACACACTCTTTGCTGAAAACCATAGCATTTGATTTATAGTAGTCTTCTTCTTCTTCTTTTTTTTTTTTAATTAACATATAATGTATTATTAGCCCCAGGGGTACAGGTCTGTGAATCGCCAGGTTTACACACTTCACAGCACTCACCACAGCACAGACCCTCCCCAATGTTCATAACCCCACCACCCTCTCCCTACCCTCCCCACCCCCCCCCCCCCCCCGGCAACTCTCAGTTTGTTTTGTGAGATTAACAGTCTCTTATGGTTTTTCTCCCTCCCGATCCCATCTTGTTTCATTTACTCTTTTCCTATTCCCCCAAACCCCCCCCATATTGCACCTCCATTTCCTCATATCAGGGAGATCATATGATAGTGTCTTTCTCTGGTTGACTTATTTTGCTAAGCATAATACCCTCTAGTTCCATCCATGTCATCGGAAATGGCAAGATTTCATTTCTTTTGATGGCTGCATAGTATTCTATCATATATATATATATATATATATATATATATATATATATATATATCATTCATTTGTTGATGGACATCTAGGTTCTTTCCATAGTTTGGCTATTGTGGATATTGCTGCTATAAACATTTGGTGCACGTGCCCCTTTGGATCATATATTAGTCTTCTTTACCTCTATCAGAACCCCAGGAAGCTTTATTTATTTATATACTCACATAAACAGATGATCCAACACAACGTTTTTTGATGTTCAAATGTATTATAACGTCTTACCGCTTAACATTATGCTTACTGCTCTCTTTCACTGTCTGACTAAATCCTCATCATCACTATGCCATTTAATCAGAAAGAACATTTGAACTCAGAGTTCTCTCCATATCAGGGAATGAAGACTCCACACTTCTGTTTGTGCAGGTAAAATAAATGTTGATATTGTCTGTCCTGCACATACTCCATCCTGTTCACCAGAATATTCACCATCAAAATATATACAAAATAAATACCATACCTCACCACTTCTATTACCACCCAGCATGCTAAAAACAACCATCATATGTTCCTGAATTTATTGACTTGATTGATAACCCCACTTCCACACATACTGCACTCCTTTCTCCCTGCAAATTTATTTTGGTACAGCAATTTAACCTAAAAATCAAGTCAGGTGATTTTATTCTGCTGTCGAAAGTCTTTTGGTATCTTCCCCTTTCATATTAAATAAAAACTGAAGGCGTTTCAATGTACTAGAAGGTCACGCATCAATACGTTCTTCCTCTCTCCACCACTATGAACTCCTCATTGGCCTCCTTGCTTTTCCTCAAAAGTAACAGACCAGCTGTTCACACAAAGTCTATATACTTACTTGCTCTGCCTAGAGCAGTCTTTTCCTTTAATATGTGTATAACACCCTCCTTCACTTCCTGGGTCTTTGTGCAAATAACGTCTCATAAATGAGATATAACCACCCAACACAAAATAAAATTAACTTTCCTCCCAGCATTCTCCAATGGCTTTTACCTTTCTTGTATTTCTTTGTAACACTTATCACCATCAACCATCAATCATTATTCTAATACTGGTTATTTTCTTTTTGGAGACAGAGAGAGAGAGAATTGGGAGGGGGTGCAGAGGAAGAAGAAAACACCCCACTGCCTAGAAAGCCTGCTGGGGAGTTACATCCCAGGACCCTGAGATCATGACCCAAGCCAAAGGCAGTCACTCAATGGACTGAGCCACCGAGGTGCCCCTTTATTATTGGTTTATTTCACTATTATATTTCAAAAGAATGTAAGCTCTTTGTGGTCAGGTATTTTATATGTTTTATTAATTGAAGTATTCTCAGAAAGGTAGCTGGCAGATTGTAAGGGCTCACTAAACTCTATTTTGTTGTTATTATTGGGCTCCTTTATGGGCTTTACCTCTTACGCTAGAAGTCTATCTTTCAGATGTAAGCAATAAGAATAGAGCCCTGCTGCCTGTTCAAATGAGTAAAAAGCCTGTATTAAGTGGATATTTTAAAAACTAAATGGTTCTTTTATAGAGTTCTTGTACAAGCCGACACTATTGAACGATAATGGGCAGTTGTACATTACAATTATACAAACACTTTGGTAATTTATACCCTTTTTTTGTAATTCATGAAATAAAATCTTTAAAAATTTTTTTTTCATTTTTTTATTTAAGCCATTGTATGGCAGTGTTGATCACTATATTGTACACCTGAAACTAATATTAACCTTATTTTAACTAACTGGAATTTAAATAAAAACTTTAAAAATAAAATAAAAATAATAATCACTATTAATGGCTTAATAGTTGTATATAGGGGGAAAGGGAACATATTTTCCACGGTTTAGAAGTGGAGTTCTTTTATAGAGTTCTTGTACAAGCCGACACTATTGAACGATAACCCCACCACCCTCTCCCTCATTAGTGGTTTTTTGTTTGTTTGTTTGTTTGTTTTGTCTCAACTAAAAGAATAAAAATAATACACATTATTTTGAAAACTTTTTGAACAGTGTACAAACCTTAGTCAAGTCCACAATGTCTCATCTCTTCTTCCTCCTAACATGGCTAAGTTGAAAAACCCTTTATCTGGGAAAAGATCATTCTCCTGCCACCTTGTGTTAGATTTTGGCTTTAGCTTAGATTATCCTTACTTTCCTTTTCTGAAAATAAGTTGAAAATATTAATAGCCTCAGTTTCTTCTTCCAAAATATGACTGCTTCTTTACCAAGCACAAAAGCAACCCATTTTGACCATAGTAAACAGCATGGACCTACTTTTTTGGCTCACTGTTTTAGTGAGACAAGTGGAGTGAAGATGACAAACCATTTCCAAATGTATTAATAATTGGTAGACCATACTTCTAAATCGAAGTTTTGTTGCCATCAAACTATGACCAGACTCGCTATAATTACAGAGGTAAATTCTTTATATTTACTATATTTGAAATTACCATATAATACCAAAATAAAATTATGATTATGTGAAGAGTCTGTAATATTAAGAAGATGACTTTGAAATGATTGCTTATCTAAATGAAATTTCCCATTTTATAATCTTGCATAAGCTTCCATTGTCATTTCCTATTTAAAATCTATTAGAAGGTACTCTTATTCTCCCTTATGTGGGAAGTCAAATGTGGAACAAATTCATCCCAAAGGAACTGATTCTATATTCCACTGAAGACCAGGTGGCTTCCATGTGGCATTTTGCCTCTTGCATATTGTTCATCGCCTACAACAAATGGGGGTATGCTCTTTAGTAAACTAATTCAACTCAACTAGAGACATTGTCTTCAAGGAATAACATCATAGAGACTAGAATCAGAATCATACTTTTGGGAAAATTGGGCCCAGGTTTTTTTTTTTGTTTTAAGATTTTATTTATTTATTTATTTGACAGAGACCACAAGTAGGCAGAGAGGCAGAGAGAGAGGGGGAAGCAGGCTCCCTGCTGAACAGAGAGCCTGATGCAGAGCTCGATCCCAGGACCCTGAGATCATGGCCTGAGCCGAAGGCAGAGGCTTAACCCACTGAGCCACCCAGGCGCCCCTGGGCCCAGGTTTTGATGGCTTCTTTCCTCAATCTTATAAAACCTATTTGAACTCTACTGGATGCCAGAACTGCTTAAAAATATTTGGTCCCTTGTAATTTTAACCTTCCAGTATTCAATGCACCCGATCCATGTAATATCCTATAGTATTTTTGTCAAATGAAGACTCTCAAAGTGTGTTTCTTGGGAGACACTTTTCAATTGGTTGCTTACATTTCTGCATTTATTATTTCTTCTAGACTATCCTTTGAAGATGGTTGTATTGAATAGACTTGGAAAACAGAAATAGTATCTTTTTTTTAACTTAACCTGTTGTGTTTGCAAATATTATCTGCCTCTGTTTTGATTCTTCTTGTGGGAACTGAGGCTCAGAACTGATATATAACTCCCACCCCTACACACACACACACACACACACACACACACACACACACACACACAAAACTGTTACTATTCTGACTACTTCTATTGCTGTGAATAATGAACTATATTATTTCTGAACCATGAGTCTGCATCTTCTATCAACACCCAAGAAACCACGGCAGACTCATATACACCAGCTTTCAAATAAGGGAAAAAATTTCAGATGCTTTATATTTTTTGATAGTGTTACCTACTTCTGAACAATGACTGAACACATATAAAGCTGGAGCCATGACCATTTAGAGCTTCTTCTGTGGAAGAACTATGCATTCACTTGTAAACAAAAGTAGTTTCATCTTTTTTTTTTTTTTTTTTTTTCCTCCTGGAAACCATTTCCTCTCTCACACTGTTGCTCAAATTGGATGGAGTCTAAGGTCCTTTGAGGAAATTTTTGTTTAATGACTCAAAATAAAATAGGAAGAGTCTAAAGTGCTAAAACTAATTCTAGATAAAAGGTATAAGATCATGCCAGAAAGGATAGTAATTTTATCTAACAACTGCCTGTTCACCCCTTTATTTGTTCATTAACTAATCTCCAAATTCCTGACTAAATCCCTTTTGTAAGCCAGAATGTGAGCTAAAAACTGGGTATTTTAAAAAAGTTTTCATTTGAAATCCAGTTAGTTAACATATATGGTTGTATTAGTTTCATGTGTACAATATAACATATAACACTCAGTGCTCATCATGACAAGTGCTCTAATTAACCCCCATCACTTATTTAATCCATCACTCCTTTCAGATCCTCTCAAGTAACCATCAGTTTGTTCTCCGTAATGAAATATCTGTTTCTTGCTTTGCTTCTCTTTCTATGTCTTATTATTTTCCCTTTTGCTTGTTTGTTTTGTTTCTTTTATTCCATATATGAGTAAAGGTATTTGTCTTTCTCTGACTGACTTATTTCACTTTTAGCATTATACTGTCTAGTTCCATCCATGTTATTGCAAATGGCAAGATTTCGGTCTTTTTTTATGGCTGAATAATATTCCATTGTATATACATACCACTTATCCTTTATTCATTCATCAATTGATGGATACTTGGGCTCTTTCCATATCTTAGCTTTATAAATAATGCTGCTATAAACATAGGGGTGCTAGCATCCCTTTGAATAAGTTTTCTTATATTCATTGGGTAAATACACACCAACAGGATTGTTTATCACAAAGGACTTCTATTTTTAAATTTTATGGAAATTCCATACTGTTTTCCAATATGGCTGTATCAGTTTGCATCACCACCGACAGTTCACAATTGTTACTTTTTCTTTTTTTTTAGGATTTTATTCATTTGACAGAGAGAGATAACAAGTAGAGAGAGAGAGGAGGGAGCAGGCTCCATGCCTGGCAGAGAGCCCGATGTGGGACTTGATCCCAGGACCCTGAGATCATGACCTGAGCTGAAGGCAGAGGCTTAACCCACTGAGCCACCCAGGCAGCCCCCACTAGTGTTACTTTTTCACATCCTCTCCAACACCTTTTGTTTCTTGTAGTGTTGATTTTAGCCATTCTGACAGGTGTGAGGTGGTATCTCTTTTTCTAGTTTTGCTTTGCAATTTCCTGATGATACATGATGATGGACATCTTTTCATGTATCTACTGAACATTTGAATGTGTTCTTTGGGGAAACACTTGTTCATGTCTTCTATCCATGTTTTTATTGGATTATTTGTTTTTGGATGTTGACTAAAAAACTGGATATTAAGTAACACACAAGACAGGTTTCCTTGAGCTTAAATTTTATTTTTGCATGAGTATCATTAACAGGAAAAAATATGCATATGTGTATGTACAAGTGTGTTTATGTATACATCTATCTATCTATCCTCTATCCCCTGTCTTCTAATTGTGGTAAATCCTGTAAGGTGGGGAATGGGATAGTCCGAAGAAATATGCTGCTGGATATGTTGGGTAAGCAAATTTAAATTGCACTCAGATGCATTGGATATAAGTGAATCACTCAAATGAGTTATTTAATATTATATAGAAACAAATTAAAATTTTATGTAGTTGAAAATAATAGGTAGTTAAAATAATTTTTGTTGTTTCTTGTTTCTGTGTCTTTTTTTTTTTTGTTTATATATACTATGGTGTGAATGTTTATGTCTCCCAAAATCATATTATGAAATCTAACTCTGGAAGTGATAGTATTAAAACATAGGGGCCTTTGGGAGGTGATTAGGTCATAAGTGGGATTACAGTCCTTTTAAAGGAGACCCCAGAGAGTTCTCTTGCTTCATTCATCATGTACATTTACAGTGAGAAGATAGCCATCTATGAGGAAGTGGGCTCTCCCTGGATATGCCCATTCCTTAATCTTGAACTTCTCAGTTCTAGAACTGTGAGAAATAAGTTTTCTTGTTTTCTGTTCTTTATAAGCTATTCAGTCTATATCATGTCCGTTATCGGAGCCTGCATGCAGAAGGACAATATGACCTAAAACGAGAGCAATAAATATAAAGTTTCAGTAAAGTCAGTTGGTACAATGTTTTTTTACTTAGAGAAGACATGCTGCTTCATGTTTAAACCTTGATATTCTATGTGTTTCTTGAAGGGCCACTTCTTACTCCTTTGTATGTTTTCCACAAAGTCCAGGATGATGCCTTACATAAAGGTAATATTTTATAAATACTGTTGGAAATATATACTTCTCTAAAATCTTATTTTGCCTACAGATTACTTGGATCCACTTTGCCTTGTGTAGAATATTTGAAATATATTAAGAACAGAATGTCTCTCTAAATAACATTTAGAATCATCTTTAGTTTATGACTCCTGACTCATTTGTTTATGAAGTGATACTTACTGCAAGAACACTGAAGTTTGTAATATAATTTTTGAATTAATCACCAAGCTAGTTTATTATAACTTATGAAAAAAATAATTTCTCATGTTGGTTTAATTCTGCTCTTATGTTATGGTCATGGCATTTTCATTAAAATAAAGTAGAAAATAGAAGTAAATAATAAGTGAAAAATAAAAAATAATAAATAAAAATATAAAAGTAAAACTCTTGTGAAATGTTAAACTTTTCTTACTTATTTTGTTTTGCTTTTCCTCTACCATGCTGGCAAAGCTGTATTTTGCAGATAGATACAATTTTCTAGTTGCTAGGTTTGTTACTGTTGCTAAAATTTTCAAAATATAAGAAGTTGAATAGTCATGGATTGTTTACTAAAACTCCTTATCTACACATATAAAAATAAAACAATGATGGTGACCTGGGTATTTCTAAAATTGTATTCTGTTTTTCCATATTATGTTTTACAATGTAATTAATAAAGATTCTGCATATAGTAACACCCATCCCCTTCTATCTCATCTGTATGTCCATTACAGAGCATGTATGATTTCTATTCATTGCTATGTTGTGGTGAAGAGATTGTCTGAAGTAGTCCTATATTTATGCAGGTAGATCTTAAGCTACAGTGCTCTTTGTTTATTTGCTTGCTCATGATCAGTATGTCTGAAAGATGGTAACTATTGCATCAGGTATGACGATTAAAAAATATTATTGGTGCCTGATACACTGTGATGAAATAGGTAAGTCGATTTATAATTTGTTAATTAAATTAGAAAAGAAATTCCTTTGGATTTGTCCTTTATTAAGAGTTGTTTTTTTTTTTTAAACGAATTCCTTGGGATGGTTTTTTGTGTAATATATATCACATGCCTCAACCTTTAAATTTGAATGTAGAAAAGAGTTATCAGAATGAGCCTTTCCTTACACCACACACGAAAATAGACTCAAAATGGATGAAGGACCTCAATGTGCGAAGGAATCCATCAAAAATCCTTGAGGAGAACACAGGCAGCAACCTCTTCGACCTCAGCCGCAAGCAACATCTTCCTAGGAACAACGCCAAAGGCAAGGGAAGCAAGGGCAAAAAAATGAACTATTGGGATTTCATCAAGATCAAAAGCTTTTGCACAGCAAAGGAAACAGTTAACAAAATCAAAAGACACTGACAGAATGGGAGAAGATATTTGCAAACGACATATCAGATAAAGGACTAGTGTCCAGAATCTATAAAGAACTTAGCAAAACTCAACACCCAAAGAACAAATAATCCAATCGAGAAATGGGGCAGAGGTCATGAAACAGACATTTCTGCAAAGAAGACATCCAGATGGCCAACAGACACAATGATGAAAAAGTGCTCCATATCACTCGGCATCAGGGGAAATACAAATCAAACAAGGAATGAACAGATGCTGGTGAGGATGCGGAGGAAGGGCACCCTCCACCACTTTTGGTGGGAATGCAAGCGGGCAAACCTCTCTTGAAAACAGCATGGAGGTCCTCAAAATGTTGAAATAGAACTGCCGCTATGACCCAGCAATTGCACTATGGTATTTACCCTAAAGATACAAACGTAGTGATCCAAAGGGGCACGTGTACCCCATGTTTATAGCCAGCAATGTCCCACAATAGCCAAACTATGAAAGTACCTAGATTGTCCATCAAACAGATGAACTGGCTCCAAGGAAGAATGTGGTTTATAATATACACACTGTAAATACTATGCAGGCCCATCCAAAGAAAATGAAATCTTGCCATTGTGTTGCGAACAAACCATGGGGAGGAACTAGAAGCGTATCATGCTTAGAAAATCAGGTCAAGCAGAGAAGACAACTATCATATGATCTCCTGATATGAGGACGTGGTGATGCAACATGGTGGCTTACGTGGGTAGGAGAAGAATCAATGAAACAAGATGGGATTTGGGAGGGAGACAAACCATAAGTGACTCTTAATCTCACAAACAAACTGAGGTGCTGGGGTAGGGGTTTGGGAGAAGGGGTGGGATTATGGA